>NW_020328956.1:0-58746 GCF_001858045.2 Oreochromis niloticus | reverse complement strand
CTGTTCCCTCCAGATTTCACAACGCTTTCTTTCCACTCTCCTTGTGTTTCAGGTCTTGGACCTTTCCTGGGCTCCTGCACTCTGATATCCATCTCACCCGCTTGTAAGCATCCATCACAGCAGGCGTGGAAACCTGGAGGCCTCCAGTTTCACAACGCTTTCTTTCCACTCTCCTTATGTTTCAGGTCTTGGACCTGTTCCTGGCTCCTGCACTCTGATATCCATCTCACCGCTTGTAAGCATCCATCACAGCAGGCGTGGAAACCTGAGTTCCTCCAGATTTCACAACGCTTTCTTTCCACTCTCCTTATGTTCAGGTCTTGGACCTGTTCCTGGGCTCCTGCACTGATATCCATCTCACCCGCTTGTAAGCATCCATCACAGCAGGCGTGGAAACCTGGAGGTTCCCTCCAGATTTCACAACGCTTTCTTTCCACTCTCCTTTGTTTCAGGTCTTGGATCTGTTCCTGGGCTCCTGCACTCTGATATCCATCTCACCCGCTTGTAAGCATCCATCACAGCAGCGTGGAAACCTGAGGTTCCCTCCAGATTTCACAACGCTTTCTTTCCACTCTCCTTTGTTCAGGTCTTGGATCCCTGGGCTCCTGCACTCTGATATCCATCTCACCCGCTTGTAAGCATCCATCACAGCAGGCGTGGAACCTGAAGGTTCCCTCCAGATTTCACAACGCTTTCTTTCCATCTCCTTGTGTTTCAGGTCTTGGATCTGTTCCTGGGCTCCTGCACTCTGATATCCATCTCACCTGCTTGTAAGCATCCATCACAGCAGGCGTGGAAACCTGGAGGTTCCCTCCAGATTTCACAACGCTTTCTTTCCACTCTCCTTGTTTCAGGTCTTGGATTGTTCCTGGGCTCCTGCACTCTGATATCCATCTCACCCGCTTGTAAGCATCCATCACAGCAGGCGTGAAACCTGAAGGTTCCCTCCAGATTTCACAACGCTTTCTTTCCACTCTTTGTGTTTCGGTCTTGGACGTGTTCCTGGGCTCCTGCACTCTGATATCCATCTCACCCGCTTGTAAGCATCCATCACAGCAGGCGTGGAAACCTGGAGGTTCCCTCCAGATTTCACAACGCTTCTTTCCAATCTCCTTGTGTTTCAGGTCTTGGATGTTCCTGGGCTCCTGCACTCTGATATCCATCTCACCCGCTTGTAAGCATCCATCACAGCAGGCGTGGAAACCTGGAGGTTCCCTCCAGATTTCACAACGCTTTCTTTCCAATCTCCTTGTTTCAGGTCTTGGATCTGTCCTGGGCTCCTGCACTCTGATATCCATCTCACCGCTTGTAAGCATCCATCACAGCAGGCGTGGAAAGTAGGTTCCCTCCAGATTTCACAACGCTTTCTTTCCACTCTCCTTGTGTTTCAGGTCTTGGATGTGTTCCTGGGCTCCTGCACTCTGATATCCATCTCACCCGCTTGTAAGCATCCATCACAGCAGGCGTGGAAACCTGGAGGTTCCCTCCAGATTTCACAACTTTCTTTCCACTCTCCTTGTGTTTCAGGTCTTGGATCTGTTCCTGGCTCCTGCACTCTGATATCCATCTCACCCGCTTGTAAGCATCCATCACAGCGGCTGGAAACCTGGAGGTTCCCTCCAGATTTCACAACGCTTCTTTCCATCTCCTTTGTTTCAGGTCTTGGATCTGTTCCTGGGCTCCTGCACTCTGATATCCATCTCACCGCTTGTAAGCATCCATCACAGCAGCGTGGAAACCTGAGGTTCCCTCCAGATTTCACAACGCTTTCTTTCCAATCTCCTTATGTTTCAGGTCTTGGATCTGTTCCTGGGCTCCTGCACTCTGATATCCATCTCCCGCTTGTAAGCATCCATCACAGCAGGCGTGGAAACCTGGAGTTCCCTCCAGATTTCACAACGCTTTCTTTCCATCTCCTTATGTTTCAGGTCTTGGATCTGTTCCTGGGCTCCTGCACTCTGATATCCATCTCACCCGCTTGTAAGCATCCATCACAGCAGGCGTGGAAACCTGGAGGTTCCCTCCAGATTTCACAACGCTTTCTTTCCACTCTCCTTGTGTTCAGGTCTTGGATCTGTTCCTGGGCTCCTGCACTCTGATATCCATCTCACCCGCTTGTAAGCATCCATCACAGCAGGCGTGGAAACCTGGAGGTTCCCTCCAGATTTCACAACGCTTTCTTTCCACTCTCCTTATGTTTCAGGTCTTGGATCTGTTCCTGGGCTCCTGCACTCTGATATCCATCTCACCCGCTTGTAAGCATCCATCACAGCAGGCGTGGAAACCTGAGGTTCCCTCCAGATTTCACAACGCTTTCTTTCCACTCTCCTATGTGTTTCAGGTCTTGGATCTGTTCCTGGGCTCCTGCACTCTGATATCCATCTCACCCGCTTGTAAGATCCATCACCAGCAGGCGTGGAAAGCTGGAAGGTTCCTCCAGATTTCACACGCTTTCTTTCCAATCTCCTTTGTGTTTCAGTCTTGGATCTGTTCCTGGGCTCCTGCACTCGGATATCCATCTCACCCGCTTGTAAGATCCATCACAGCAGGCGTGGAAAGCTGGAGGTTCCTCCAGATTTCACAACCTTTCTTTCCAATCTCCTTGTGTTTCAGGTCTTGGATCTGTTCTGGGCTCCTGCACTCTGATATCCATCTCACCCGCTGTAAGCATCCATCACACAGGCGTGGAAACCTGAGGTTCCTCCAGATTTCACAACGCTTTCTTTCAATCTCCTTTGTTTCAGGTCTTGGATGTTCCTGGCTCCTGCACATCGATATCCATCTCACCCGCTTGTAAGCATCCATCACAGCAGGCGTGGAAACCTGAGGTTCCCTCCAGATTTCACAACGCTTTCTTTCCAATCTCCTTATGTTTCAGGTCTTGGATCTGTTCCTGGGCTCCTGCACTCTGATATCCATCTCACCCGCTTGTAAGCATCCATCACAGCAGGGTGGAAACTGAGGTTCCTCCAGATTTCACAACGCTTTCTTTCCATTCCTTATGTTTCAGGTCTTGGATGTTCCTGGGCTCCTGCACTGATATCCATCTCACCCGCTTGTAAGCATCCTACAGCAGGCGTGGAACCTGGAGGTTCCCTCCAGATTTCACAACGCTTTCTTCCAATCTCCTTATGTTCAGGTCTGGACCTGTTCCTGGCTCCTGCACTCTGATATCCATCTCACCGCTTGTAAGCATCCATCACAGCAGCGTGGAACTGGAGGTTCCTCCAGATTCACAACGCTTTCTTTCCACTCTCCTTGTGTTTCAGTCTTGGATCTGTTCCTGGGCTCCTGCACTCTGATATCCATCTCACCCGCTTGTAAGCATCCATCACAGCAGGCGTGGAAACCTGAGGTTCCTCCAGATTTCACAACGCTTTCTTTCCAATCTCCTTGTGTTTCAGGTCTTGGACCTGTTCCTGGCTCCTGCACTCTGATATCCATCTCACCCGCTTGTAAGCATCCATCACAGCAGGTGGAAACCTGGAGGTTCCCTCCAGATTTCACAACGCTTTCTTTCCACTCTCCTGTTTTCAGGTCTTGGACTGTTCCTGGGCTCCTGCACTCTGATATCCATCTCACCCGCTTGTAGCTCCATCACACAGGCGTGGAAACCTGAGGTTCCCTCCAGATTTCACAACGCTTTCTTTCCACTCTCCTTTGTTTCAGGTCTTGGATTGTTCCTGGGCTCCTGCACTCTGATATCCATCTCACCCGCTTGTAAGCATCCATCACAGCAGGCGTGGAAACCTGAGGTTCCTCCGATTCACAGCTTTCTTTCCACTTCTTATGTTCAGTTTGGATGTGTTCTGGGCTCCGCACTCTGATATCCACTCACGCTTGTAAGCATCCATACAGCAGCGTGGAAACCTGAAGGTTCCTCCAGATTTCACAACGCTTTCTTTCCATTCTTGTTTCAGGTCTTGGATCTGTTCCTGGGCTCCTGCACTCTGATATCCATCTCACCCCTTGTAAGCATCCATCACAGCAGGCGTGAAACCTGGGTTCCTCCAGATTTCACAACCTTTCTTCCATCTCCTGTGTTTCAGGTCTTGGACCTGTTCCTGGGGTCCTGCACACTGATATCCATCTCACCCGCTGTAAGCATCCATCACAGCAGCGTGGAAACCTGAGGTTCCCTCCAGATTTCACACGCTTTCTTTCCACTCCTTATGTTCAGGTCTTGGACTGTTCCTGGGCTCCTGCACTCTGATATCATCTCACCCGCTTGTAAGCATCCATCACAGCAGGCGTGGAACTGAGGTTCCCTCCAGATTTCACAACGCTTTCTTTCCACTCCTTGTTTCAGGTCTTGGACTGTCCGGGCTCCTGCACTCTGATATCCATCTCACCCGCTGTAAGCATCCATCACAGCAGGCGTGGAAACCTGAGGTTCCCTCCAGATTCACAACGCTTCTTTCCATCTCCTATGTTTCAGGTCTTGGATGTTCCTGGGCTCCTGCACTCTGATATCCATCTCACCGCTGTAAGCATCCATCACAGCAGGTGGAAACCTGAGGTTCCCTCCAGATTTCACAACGCTTCTTTCCATCTCCTTGTTTCAGGTCTTGGATCTGTTCCTGGGCTCCTCACTCTGATACCATCTCACCCGCTTGTAAGCATCCATCACAGCAGCGTGGAACCTGAGGTTCCCCCAGATTCACAACGCTTTCTTTCCACTCCTTGTGTTCAGGTCTTGGATCTGTTCCTGGCTCCTGCACCTGAATCCATCTCACCCGCTGAAGCACCATCACAGCAGCGTGGAAACCTGGAGGGTTCCCTCCAGATTTCACAACGCTTCTTTCCATCTCCTTTGTTTCAGTCTTGATGTTCCGGGCTCCTCACTCTGATATCCATCTCACCCGCTTGTAAGCATCCATCACAGCAGCGTGGAAACCTGAGTCCCTCCAGATTCACAACGCTTCTTCCATCCCTTATGTTCAGTCTTGATCTGTTCCTGGCTCCTGCACTCTGATATCCATCTCACCCGTAAGCATCCATCACAGCAGCGTGAAACCTAGTTCCCTCCAGATTTCACAACGCTTTCTTTCCATCTCCTTTGTTCAGGTCTGGATGTTCCTGGCTCCTGCACTCTGATATCCATCTCACCCGCTTGTAAGCATCCATCACAGCAGCGTGGAACCTGGAGGTTCCCTCCAGATTTCACAACGCTTTCTTTCCATCTCCTTAGTTTCAGGTCTTGGATTGTTCCTGGGCTCCTGCACTCTGAATCCATCTCACCCGCTTGTAAGCATCCATCACAGCAGGCGTGGAAACCTGGAGTTCCTCCAGATTTCACAACGCTTCTTTCCACTCTCCTTATGTTCAGGTCTTGGATCTGTTCCTGGTTCCTGCACTCTGATATCCATCTCACCGCTTGTAAGCATCCATCACAGCAGGCGTGAACCTGAGGTTCCCTCCAGATTTCACAACGCTTTCTTCCACTCTCCTTATGTTTCAGGTCTGGATGTTCCTGGCTCCTGCACTCTGATATCCATCTCACCCGCTTGTAAGCATCCATCACAGCAGGCGTGGAAACCTGAAGGTTCCCTCCAGATTTCACAACGCTTCTTTCCAATCTCCTTGTGTTTCAGGTCTTGGATGTCCTGGGCTCCTGCACTCTGATATCCATCTCACCCTGTAGCATCCATCACAGCAGCGTGGAACCTGGAGGTTCCCTCCAGATTCACAACGCTTCTTCCATCTCCTTGTTTCAGTCTGGATCTGTTCCTGGCTCCTGCACTCGATATCCATCTCACCCGCTGTAAGCACCATCACAGCAGCGTGGAAACCTGAGGTTCCCTCCAGATTCACAAGCTTTCTTTCCATCTCCTTATTTCAGGTCTTGGATGTTCCTGGCTCCTGCACTCTGATATCCATCTCACCCGCTGTAAGCATCCATCACAGCAGGCGTGGAAACCTGGAGGTTCCCTCCAGATTTCACAAGCTTTCTTCCATCTCCTTATGTTTCAGTCTGGATGTGTTCCTGGCTCCTGCACTCTGATATCCATCTCACCCGCTTGTAAGCATCCATCACAGCAGGCGTGAACCTGGAGGTTCCCTCCAGATTCACAACGCTTCTTCCAATCCCTTGTTTCAGGTCTTGGATCTGTTCCTGGCTCCTGCACTCTGATATCCATCTCACCCGCTGTAAGCATCCATCAGCAGGCGTGGAAACCTGAGGTCCTCCAATTTCACACGCTTCTTCCAATCTCTTTGTTCAGGTCTTGGATCGTTCTGGCTCCTGCACTCTGATATCCATCTCACCGCTTGTAAGCATCCATCACAGCAGGTGGAAACCTGAGGTTCCCTCCAGATTTCACAACGCTTTCTTTCCATCTCCTTGTTTCAGGTCTTGGATGTTCCTGGGCTCCTGCACTCGATATCATCTCACCCGCTTTAAGCATCCATCACAGCAGGCGTGGAACTGGAGGTTCCTCCAGATTCACAACTCTTTCTTCCATCTCCTTATGTTTCAGTCTGGATCTGTTCCTGGCTCTGCACACTGATATCCATCTCACCCGCTTGTAAGCATCCATCACAGCTGGCGTGGAAACCTGGAGTTCCCTCCAGATTTCACAACGCTTTCTTTCCACTCTCTTTGTTTCAGGTCTTGGATGTGTTCCTGGGCTCCTGCACTCTGATATCCATCTCACCCGCTTGTAAGCATCCATCACAGCAGGCGTGGAAACCTGGAGGTTCCTCCAGATTTCACAACGCTTTCTTTCCACTCCTTTGTTTCAGGTCTTGGATGTGTTCCTGGGTCCTGCACTCTGATATCCATCTCACCGCTTGTAAGCATCCATCACAGCAGGCGTGGAAACTGAGGTTCCCTCCAGATTTCACACGCTTTCTTTCCAATCTCCTTGTGTTTCAGGTCTTGGATCTGTTCCTGGGCTCCTGCACTCGATATCCATCCACCCGTTGTAAGCATCCATCACAGCGGCGTGGAACCTGAGGTTCCCTCCAGATTTCACAACGCTTCTTTCCATCTCCTTGTGTTTCAGGTCTTGGACTGTTCCTGGGCTCCTGCACCTGATATCCATCTCACCCGCTTGTAAGCATCCATCACAGCGGCGTGGAAACCTGAAGGTTCCTCCAGATTTCACAACGCTTTCTTCCAATCTCCTTGTTTCAGTCTTGGACCTGTTCCTGGGCTCCTGCACTCTGATATCCATCTCACCCGCTTGTAAGCATCCATCACAGCAGGCGTGGAAACTGGAGGTTCCTCCAGATTTCACAACGCTTTCTTTCCACTCTCCTTATGTTTCAGGTCTTGGACTGTTCCTGGGCTCCTGCACTCGATATCCATCTCACCCGCTGTAAGCATCCATCACAGCAGGCGTGGAAACCTGAGGTTCCCTCCAGATTTCACAACGCTTCTTTCCACTCTCCTTTGTTTCAGGTCTTGGACTGTTCCTGGGCTCTGCACTCTGATATCCATCTCACCCGCTTGTAAGCATCCATCACAGCAGGCGTGGAAACCTGGAGGTTCCCTCCAGATTTCACAACGCTTCTTTCCACTCCTTGTGTTCAGGTCTGGACTGTTCCTGGGCTCCTGCACCTGATATCCATCCACCGCTTGTAAGCATCCATCACAGCAGCGTGGAAACCTGGAGGTTCCCTCCAGATTCACAACGCTTTCTTCCATCTCCTTGTTCAGGTCTTGGATCTGTTCCTGGGCTCCTGCACTCTGATATCCATCTCACCGCTGTAAGCATCCATCACAGCAGCGTGGAAACCTGAGGTTCCCTCCAGATTTCACAACGCTTCTTTCCAATCTCCTTGTTTCAGGTCTTGGATGTTTCTGGGCTCCTGCACTCTGATATCCATCTCACCCGCTTGTAAGCATCCATCACAGCAGGCGTGGAAACCTGAGGTTCCCTCCAGATTTCACAACGCTTTCTTTCCATCTCCTTGTTTCAGGTCTTGGATCTGTTCCTGGGCTCCTGCACTCTGATATCCATCTCACCCGCTTGTAAGCATCCATCACAGCAGGCGTGGAAACCTGGAGGTTCCCTCCAGATTTCACAACGCTTTCTTTCCACTCTCCTTATGTTTCAGGTCTTGGACTGTTCCTGGGCTCCTGCACTCTGATATCCATCTCACCCGCTTGTAAGCATCCATCACAGCAGGCGTGGAAACCTGAGGGTTCCCTCCAGATTTCACAACGCTTTCTTTCCAATCTCCTTGTGTTTCAGGTCTTGGATCTGTCCTGGGCTCCTGCACTCTGATATCCATCTCACCCGCTTGTAAGCATCCATCACAGCGGCGTGGAAACCTGGAGGTTCCCTCCAGATTTCACAACGCTTTCTTTCCAATCTCCTTTGTTTCAGGTCTTGATCTGTTCCTGGGCTCCTGCACTCTGATATCCATCTCACCCGCTTGTAAGCATCCATCACAGCAGGCGTGGAAACCTGGAGGTTCCCTCCAGATTTCACAACGCTTTCTTTCCACTCTCCTTATGTTCAGGTCTTGGACTGTTCCTGGGCTCCTGCACCTGATATCCATCTCACCCGCTTGTAAGACCATCACAGCAGGCGTGGAAACCTGGAGTTCCTCCAGATTTCACAACGCTTTCTTCCACTCTCCTTATGTTTCAGGTCTTGGATCTGTTCCTGGGCTCCTGCACTCTGATATCCATCTCACCCGCTTGTAAGCATCCATCACAGCAGGCGTGGAAACCTGAGGTTCCCTCCAGATTCACAACGCTTTCTTTCCACTCTCCTTATGTTTCAGGTCTTGGATCTGTTCCTGGGCTCCTGCACTCTGATATCCATCTCACCCGCTTGTAAGCATCCATCACAGCAGGCGTGGAAACCTGAGGTTCCCTCCAGATTTCACAACGCTTTCTTTCCACTCCTTTGTTTCAGGTCTTGGATGTTCCTGGCTCCTGCACTCTGATATCCATCTCACCGCTTGTAAGCATCCATCACAGCAGCGTGGAAACCTGAAGGTTCCTCCAGATTTCACAACGCTTTCTTCCACTCTCCTTTGTTTCAGGTCTTGGATCTGTTCCTGGCTCCTGCACTCTGATATCCATCTCACCCGTTGTAAGCATCCATCACAGCAGGCGTGGAAACCTGGAGGTTCCCTCCAGATTTCACAACGCTTTCTTTCCATCTCCTTATGTTTCAGGTCTTGGATGTGTTCCTGGGCTCCTGCACTCTGATATCCATCTCACCCGCTTGTAAGCATCCATCACAGCAGGCGTGGAAACCTGGAGGTTCCCTCCAGATTTCACAACGCTTTCTTTCCACTCTCCTTATGTTTCAGGTCTTGGATGTGTTCCTGGTTTCCTGCACTCTTATATCCATCTCACCCGCTTGTAAGCATCCATCACAGCAGCGTGGAAACCTGAGGTTCCTCCAGATTTCACAACGCTTCTTTCCATCTCCTTATGTTTCAGGTCTTGGATCTGTTCTGGGCTCCTGCACTCTGATATCCATCTCACCGCTTGTAAGCATCCATCACAGCAGGCGTGGAAACCTGAGGTTCCTCCAGATTTCACAACGCTTTCTTTCCATCTCCTTGTGTTTCAGGTCTTGGATCTGTTCTGGGCTCCTGCACTCTGATATCCATCTCACCTGCTTGTAAGCATCCATCACAGCAGGCGTGGAAACCTGAGGTTCCCTCCAGATTTCACAACGCTTTCTTTCCATCTCCTTGTGTTTCAGGTCTTGGATGTGTTCCTGGGCTCCTGCACTCTGATATCATCTCACCCGCTTGTAAGCATCCATCACAGCAGGCGTGGAAACCTGAGGTTCCCTCCAGATTTCACAACGCTTTCTTTCCACTCTCCTTATGTTTCAGGTCTTGGACTGTTCCTGGGCTCCTGCACCTGATATCATCTCACCCGCTTGTAAGCATCCATCACAGCAGGCGTGGAAACCTGAGGTTCCCTCCAGATTTCACAACGCTTTCTTTCCAATCTCCTTATGTTTCAGGTCTTGGATTGTTCCTGGGCTCCTGCACTCTGATATCCATCTCACCCGCTTGTAAGCATCCATCACAGCAGGCGTGGAAACCTGGAGGTTCCCTCCAGATTTCACAACGCTTTCTTTCCACTCTCCTTATGTTTCAGGTCTTGGATGTTCCTGGGCTCCTGCACTCTGATATCCATCTCACCTGCTTGTAAGCATCCATCACAGCAGGCGTGGAAACCTGAGGTTCCCTCCAGATTTCACAACGCTTTCTTTCCAATCTCCTTGTTTCAGGTCTTGGACTGTTCCTGGGCTCCTGCACTCTGATATCCATCTCACCCGTTGTAAGCATCCATCACAGCGGCGTGGAAACCTGAGGTTCCCTCCAGATTTCACAACGCTTTCTTTCCAATCCTTATTTTCAGGTCTTGGATTGTTCCTGGGCTCCTGCACTCTGATATCCATCTCACCCGTTTGTAAGCATCCATCACAGCTGGCGTGGAAAGCTGGAGGTTCCCTCCAGATTTCACAACGCTTTTTCCATCTCCTTATGTTTCAGGTCTTGGATGTTCCTGGGCTCCTGCACTCTGATATCCATCTCACCCGCTTGTAAGCATCCATCACAGCAGGCGTGGAAACCTGAGGTTCCCTCCAGATTTCACAACGCTTCTTTCCATCTCCTTGTGTTTCAGGTCTTGGACCTGTTCCTGGGCTCCTGCACTCTGATATCCATCTCACCCGCTTGTAAGCATCCATCACAGCAGGCGTGGAAACTGGAGGTTCCCTCCAGATTTCACAACGCTTTCTTTCCATCTCCTTATGTTTCAGGTCTTGGACTGTTCCTGGCTCTGCACTCTGATATCCATCTCACCCGCTTGTAAGCATCCATCACAGCAGGCGTGGAAACCTGAGGTTCCCTCCAGATTTCACAACGCTTTCTTCCATCTCCTTTGTTTCAGGTCTTGGATCTGTTCCTGGGCTCCTGCACTCTGATATCCATCTCACCTCCTTGTAAGCATCCATCACAGCAGGCGTGGAAACCTGGAGGTTCCCTCCAGATTTCACAACGCTTTCTTTCCACTCTCCTTATGTTTCAGGTCTTGGACCTGTTCCTGGGCTCCTGCACTCTGATATCCATCTCACCCGCTTGTAAGCATCCATCACAGCAGGCGTGGAAACCTGAGGTTCCTCCAGATTTCACAACGCTTTCTTTCCAATCTCCTTTGTTTCAGGTCTTGGACTGTTCCTGGGCTCCTGCACTCTGATATCCATCTCACCCGCTTGTAAGCATCCATCACAGCAGCGTGGAAACCTGGAGGTTCCCTCCAGATTTCACAACGCTTTCTTTCCACTCTCCTTATGTTTCAGGTCTTGGATGTTCCTGGGCTCCTGCACTCTGATATCCATCTCACCCGCTTGTAAGCATCCATCACAGCAGGCGTGGAAACCTGGAGGTTCCCTCCAGATTTCACAACGCTTTCTTTCCATCTCCTTGTGTTTCAGGTCTTGGATGTTCTGGCTCCTGCACTCTGATATCCATCTCACCCGCTTGTAAGCATCCATCACAGCAGGCGTGGAAACCTGGAGGTTCCTCCAGATTTCACAACGCTTTCTTTCCACTCTCCTTATGTTTCAGGTCTTGGATTGTTCCTGGGTCCTGCACTCTGATATCCATCTCACCCGCTTGTAAGCATCCATCACAGCAGGCGTGGAAACCTGAAGGTTCCCTCCAGATTTCACAACGCTTTCTTTCCAATCTCCTTGTGTTTCAGGTCTTGGATCTGTTCCTGGGCTCCTGCACTCTGATATCCATCTCACCCGCTTGTAAGCATCCATCACAGCAGGCGTGGAAACCTGGAGGTTCCCTCCAGATTTCACAACCTTTCTTTCCATCTCCTTTGTTTCAGGTCTTGGACTGTTCCTGGGTCCTGCACTCTGATATCCATCTCACCCGCTTGTAAGCATCCATCACAGCAGGCGTGGAAACCTGAGGTTGCCTCCAGATTTCACAACGCTTTCTTTCCACTCTCCTTATGTTTCAGGTCTTGGATCTGTTCCTGGGCTCCTGCACTCTGATATCCATCTCACCCGCTTGTAAGCATCCATCACAGCAGGCGTGGAAACCTGGAGGTTCCCTCCAGATTTCACAACGCTTTCTTTCCACTCTCCTTATGTTTCAGGTCTTGGATCTGTTCCTGGGCTCCTGCACTCTGATATCCATCTCACCCGCTTGTAAGCATCCATCACAGCAGGCGTGGAAACCTGAGGTTCCCTCCAGATTTCACAACGCTTTCTTTCCACTCTCCTTATGTTTCAGGTCTTGGATCTGTTCCTGGGCTCCTGCACTCTGATATCCATCTCACCCGCTTGTAAGCATCATCACAGCAGCGTGGAAACCTGAGGTTCCTCCAGATTTCACAACGCTTTCTTTCCACTCTCCTTGTTTTCAGGTCTTGGATCTGTTCCTGGGCTCCTGCACTCTGATATCCATCTCACCGCTTGTAAGCATCCATCACAGCAGCGTGGAAACCTGAGGTTCCCTCCAGATTTCACAACGCTTTCTTTCCACTCTCCTTATGTTTCAGGTCTTGGATCTGTTCCTGGGCTCCTGCACTCTGATATCCATCTCACCCGCTTGTAAGCATCCATCACAGCAGCGTGGAAACCTGAGGTTCCTCCAGATTTCACAACGCTTTCTTTCCATCTCCTTATGTTTCAGGTCTTGGATTGTTCTGGGCTCCTGCACTCTGATATCCATCTCACCCGCTTGTAAGCATCCATCACAGCAGGCGTGGAAACCTGAGGTTCCCTCCAGATTTCACAACGCTTTCTTTCCATCTCCTTATGTTTCAGGTCTTGGATTGTTCCTGGGCTCCTGCACTCTGATATCCATCTCACCCGCTTGTAAGCATCCATCACAGCAGGCGTGGAAACCTGGAGGTTCCTCCAGATTTCACAACGCTTTCTTTCCATCTCCTTGTGTTTCAGGTCTTGGATGTGTTCCTGGGCTCCTGCACTCTGATATCCATCTCACCCGCTTGTAAGCATCCATCACAGCAGGCGTGGAAACCTGAGGTTCCCTCCAGATTTCACAACGCTTTCTTTCCACTCTCCTTGTGTTCAGTCTTGGATGTTCCTGGGCTCCTGCACTCTGATATCCATCTCACCCGCTTGTAAGCATCCATCACAGCAGCGTGGAACCTGAGGTTCCCTCCAGATTTCACAACGCTTTCTTTCCATCTCCTTGTGTTCAGTCTTGGATGTTCCTGGGCTCCTGCACTCTGATATCCATCTCACCCGCTTGTAAGCATCCATCACAGCAGGCGTGGAAACCTGGAGGTTCCCTCCAGATTTCACAACGCTTTCTTTCCACTCTCCTTGTGTTTCAGGTCTTGGACCTGTTCCTGGGCTCCTGCACTCTGATATCCATCTCACCCGCTTGTAAGCATCCATCACAGCAGGCGTGGAAACCTGGAGGTTCCTCCAGATTTCACAACGCTTTCTTTCCACTCTCCTTGTGTTTCAGGTCTTGGATGTGTTCCTGGGCTCCTGCACTCTGATATCCATCTCACCCGCTTGTAAGCATCCATCACAGCAGGCGTGGAAACCTGAGGTTCCCTCCAGATTTCACAACGCTTTCTTTCCACTCTCCTTATGTTTCAGGTCTTGGATCTGTTCCTGGCTCCTGCACTCTGATATCCATCTCACCCGCTTGTAAGCATCCATCACAGCTGGCGTGGAAACCTGGAGGTTCCCTCCAGATTTCACAACGCTTTCTTTCCACTCTCCTTGTGTTTCAGGTCTTGGATTGTTCCTGGGCTCCTGCACTCTGATATCCATCTCACCCGCTTGTAAGCATCCATCACAGCAGGCGTGGAAACCTGTAGGTTGCCTCCAGATTTCACAACGCTTTCTTTCCACTCTCCTTATGTTTCAGGTCTTGGACCTGTTCCTGGGCTCCTGCACACTGATATCAATCTCACCCGCTTGTAAGCATCCATCACAGCAGGCGTGGAAACCTGGAGGTTCCTCCAGATTTCACAACGCTTTCTTTCCACTCTCCTTATGTTTCAGGTCTTGGACTGTTCCTGGGCTCCTGCACTCTGATATCCATCTCACCCGCTTGTAAGCATCCATCACAGCAGGCGTGGAAACCTGGAGGTTCCCTCCAGATTTCACAACGCTTTCTTTCCACTCTCCTTATGTTTCAGGTCTTGGATCTGTTCCTGGGCTCCTGCACTCTGATATCCATCTCACCCGCTTGTAAGCATCCATCACAGCAGGCGTGGAAACCTGAGGTTCCCTCCAGATTTCACAACGCTTTCTTTCCATCTCCTTATGTTTCAGGTCTTGGATCTGTTCCTGGGCTCCTGCACTCTGATATCCATCTCACCCGCTTGTAAGCATCCATCACAGCAGGCGTGGAAACCTGTAGGTTCCCTCCAGATTTCACAACGCTTTCTTTCCAATCTCCTTGTGTTTCAGGTCTTGGATCTGTTCCTGGGCTCCTGCACTCTGATATCCATCTCACCCGCTTGTAAGCATCCATCACAGCAGGCGTGGAAACCTGGAGGTTCCCTCCAGATTTCACAACGCTTTCTTTCCAATCTCCTTGTGTTTCAGGTCTTGGATGTGTTCCTGGGCTCCTGCACTCTGATATCCATCTCACCGCTTGTAAGCATCCATCACAGCAGGCGTGGAAACCTGAGGTTCCCTCCAGATTTCACAACGCTTTCTTTCCAATCTCCTTGTGTTTCAGGTCTTGGATGTTCCTGGGCTCCTGCACTCTGATATCCATCTCACCGCTTGTAAGCATCCATCACAGCAGGCGTGGAAACCTGTAGGTTCCCTCCAGATTTCACAACGCTTTCTTTCCAATCTCCTTGTGTTTCAGGTCTTGGATGTGTTCCTGGGCTCCTGCACTCTGATATCCATCTCACCCGCTTGTAAGCATCCATCACAGCAGGCGTGGAAACCTGAAGGTTCCCTCCAGATTTCACAACGCTTTCTTTCCATCTCCTTGTGTTTCAGGTCTTGGACTGTTCCTGGGCTCCTGCACTCTGATATCCATCTCACCCGCTTGTAAGCATCCATCACAGCAGGCGTGGAAACCTGAAGGTTCCCTCCAGATTTCACAACGCTTTCTTTCCAATCTCCTTGTGTTTCAGGTCTTGGATTGTTCCTGGGCTCCTGCACTCTGATATCCATCTCACCCGCTTGTAAGCATCCATCACAGCAGGCGTGGAAACCTGGAGGTTCCCTCCAGATTTCACAACCTTTCTTTCCAATCTCCTTGTGTTTCAGGTCTTGGATCTGTTCCTGGGCTCCTGCACTCTGATATCCATCTCACCCGCTTGTAAGCATCCATCACAGCAGGCGTGGAAACCTGAGGTTCCCTCCAGATTTCACACGCTTTCTTTCCAATCTCCTTGTGTTTCAGGTCTTGGATGTGTTCCTGGGCTCCTGCACTCTGATATCCATCTCACCCGCTTGTAAGCATCCATCACAGCAGCGTGGAAACCTGAGGTTCCCTCCAGATTCACAACCTTCTTTCCACTCTCCTTGTGTTCAGGTCTTGGATGTGTTCCTGGGCTCCTGCACTCTGATATCCATCTCACCCGCTTGTAAGCATCCATCACAGCAGCGTGGAAACCTGTAGGTTCCTCCAGATTTCACAACACTTTCTTTCCACTCTCCTTGTGTTTCAGGTCTTGGATCTGTTCCTGGGCTCCTGCACTCTGATATCCATCTCACCTGCTTGTAAGCATCCATCACAGCGCGTGGAAACTGAGGTTCCCTCCAGATTTCACAACGCTTTCTTTCCACTCTCCTTGTGTTTCAGGTCTTGGACTGTTCCTGGGCTCCTGCACTCTGATATCCATCTCACCCGCTTGTAAGCATCCATCACAGCAGACGTGGAAACCTGTAGGTTCCCTCCAGATTTCACAACGCTTTCTTTCCATCTCCTTTGTTTCAGGTCTTGGACTGTTCCTGGGCTCCTGCACCTGATATCCATCTCACCCGCTTGTAAGCATCCATCACAGCAGGCGTGTAAACCTGGAGTTTACCTCCAGATTTCACAACGCTTTCTTTCCACTCTCCTTGTTTCAGGTCTTGGATGTGTTCCTGGGTTCCTGCACTCTGATATCCATCTCACCTGCTTGTAAGCATCCATCACAGCAGGCGTGGAAACCTGGAGGTTCCCTCCAGATTTCACAACGCTTTCTTTCCACTCTCCTTATGTTTCAGGTCTTGGACCTGTTCCTGGGCTCCTGCACTCTGATATCCATCTCACCCGCTTGTAAGCATCCATCACAGCAGGCGTGGAAACCTGGAGGTTCCCTCCAGATTTCACAACGCTTTCTTTCCAATCTCCTTATGTTTCAGGTCTTGGATCTGTTCCTGGGCTCCTGCACTCTGATATCCATCTCACCCGCTTGTAAGCATCCATCACAGCAGGCGTGGAAACCTGGAGGTTCCCTCCAGATTTCACAACGCTTTCTTTCCACTCTCCTTATGTTTCAGGTCTTGGATGTGTTCCTGGTTTCCTGCACTCTTATATCCATCTCACCCGCTTGTAAGCATCCATCACAGCAGGCGTGGAAACCTGAAGGTTCCCTCCAGATTTCACAACGCTTTCTTTCCAATCTCCTTATGTTTCAGGTCTTGGATGTGTTCCTGGTTTCCTGCACTCTTATATCCATCTCACCCGCTTGTAAGCATCCATCACAGCAGGCGTGGAAACCTGGAGGTTCCTCCAGATTTCACAACACTTTCTTTCCATCTCCTTGTGTTTCAGGTCTTGGATGTGTTCCTGGGCTCCTGCACTCTGATATCCATCTCACCCGCTTGTAAGCATCCATCACAGCAGCGTGGAAACCTGAGGTTCCCTCCAGATTTCACAACACTTTCTTTCCACTCTCCTTATGTTTCAGGTCTTGGATGTGTTCCTGGGCTCCTGCACTCTGATATCCATCTCACCCGCTTGTAAGCATCCATCACAGCAGGCGTGGAAACCTGGAGGTTGCCTCCAGATTTCACAACACTTTCTTTCCACTCTCCTTGTGTTTCAGGTCTTGGATGTGTTCCTGGGCTCCTGCACTCTGATATCCATCTCACCCGCTTGTAAGCATCCATCACAGCTGTCGTGGAAACCTGTAGGTTCCCTCCAGATTTCACAACACTTTCTTTCCACTCTCCTTGTGTTTCAGGTCTTGGATCTGTTCCTGGGCTCCTGCACTCTGATATCCATCTCACCTGCTTGTAAGCATGCATCACAGCAGACGTGGAAACCTGTAGGTTCCCTCCAGATTTCACAACGCTTTCTTTCCACTCTCCTTATGTTTCAGGTCTTGGATCTGTTCCTGGGCTCCTGCACTCTGATATCATCTCACCCGCTTGTAAGCATCCATCACAGCAGGCGTGGAAACCTGAGGTTCCTCCAGATTTCACAACGCTTTCTTTCCACTCTCCTTGTTTCAGGTCTTGGACCTGTTCCTGGGGTCCTGCACTCTGATATCCATCTCACCCGCTTGTAAGCATCCATCACAGCTGGCGTGGAAACCTGGAGGTTACCTCCAGATTTCACAACGCTTTCTTTCCACTCTCCTTATGTTTCAGGTCTTGGACCTGTTCCTGGGCTCCTGCACACTGATATCCATCTCACCCGCTTGTAAGCATCCATCACAGCAGGCGTGTAAACCTGGAGATTACCTCCAGATTTCACAACACTTTCTTTCCACTCTCCTTGTGTTTCAGGTCTTGGACCTGTTCCTGGGCTCCTGCACTCTGATATCCATCTCACCCGCTTGTAAGCATCCATCACAGCAGGCGTGGAAACCTGGAGGTTCCCTCCAGATTTCACAACGCTTTCTTTCCACTCTCCTTATGTTTCAGGTCTTGGATGTGTTCCTGGGTTCCTGCACTCTGATATCAATCTCACCCGCTTGTAAGCATCCATCACAGCAGGCGTGGAACCTGAAGGTTCCTCCAGATTTCACAACACTTTCTTTCCACTCTCCTTGTGTTTCAGGTCTTGGATCTGTTCCTGGGCTCCTGCACTCTGATATCCATCTCACCCGCTTGTAAGCATCCATCACAGCAGCGTGGAAACCTGTAGGTTGCCTCAGATTTCACAACACTTTCTTTCCACTCTCCTTGTGTTTCAGGTCTTGGACTGTTCCTGGGCTCCTGCACTCTGATATCCATCTCACCCGCTTGTAAGCATCCATCACAGCAGGCGTGGAAACCTGAGGTTCCCTCCAGATTTCACAACGCTTTCTTTCCATCTCCTTATGTTTCAGGTCTTGGATCTGTTCCTGGGCTCCTGCACTCTGATATCCATCTCACCCGCTTGTAAGCATCCATCACAGCAGGCGTGGAAACCTGAGGTTCCCTCCAGATTTCACAACGCTTTCTTTCCACTCTCCTTATGTTTCAGGTCTTGGATGTGTTCCTGGGTCCTGCACTCTGATATCCATCTCACCCGCTTGTAAGCATCCATCACAGCAGGCGTGGAAACCTGAGGTTCCCTCCAGATTTCACAACACTTTCTTTCCACTCTCCTTGTGTTTCAGGTCTTGGATCTGTTCCTGGGCTCCTGCACTCTGATATCCATCTCACCCGCTTGTAAGCATCCATCACAGCAGTCGTGGAAACCTGTAGGTTGCCTTCAGATTTCACAACACTTTCTTTCCACTCTCCTTGTGTTTCAGGTCTTGGACCTGTTCCTGGGCTCCTGCACTCTGATATCATCTCACCCGCTTGTAAGCATCCATCACAGCAGGCGTGGAAACCTGGAGGTTCCCTCCAGATTTCACAACGCTTTCTTTCCACTCTCCTTGTGTTTCAGGTCTTGGATCTGTTCCTGGGCTCCTGCACTCTGATATCCATCTCACCCGCTTGTAAGCATCCATCACAGCAGGCGTGGAAACCTGGAGGTTCCCTCCAGATTTCACAACGCTTTCTTTCCACTCTCCTTATGTTTCAGGTCTTGGATGTGTTCCTGGTTTCCTGCACTCTTATATCCATCTCACCCGCTTGTAAGCATCCATCACAGCAGGCGTGGAAACCTGAAGGTTCCCTCCAGATTTCACAACGCTTTCTTTCCAATCTCCTTATGTTTCAGGTCTTGGATCTGTTCCTGGGCTCCTGCACTCTGATATCCATCTCACCCGCTTGTAAGCATCCATCACAGCAGGCGTGGAAACCTGGAGGTTCCCTCCAGATTTCACAACGCTTTCTTTCCACTCTCCTTATGTTTCAGGTCTTGGATGTGTTCCTGGGTTCCTGCACTCTGATATCATCTCACCCGCTTGTAAGCATCCATCACAGCTGCGTGGAAACCTGTAGGTTCCCTCCAGATTTCACAACACTTTCTTTCCACTCTCCTTATGTTTCAGGTCTTGGATGTGTTCCTGGGTTCCTGCACTCTGATATCAATCTCACCCGCTTGTAAGCATCCATCACAGCAGTCGTGGAAACCTGTAGGTTGCCTTCAGATTTCACAACACTTTCTTTCCACTCTCCTTGTGTTTCAGGTCTTGGATCTGTTCCTGGGCTCCTGCACTCTGATATCCATCTCACCCGCTTGTAAGCATCCATCACAGCAGTCGTGGAAACCTGTAGGTTGCCTTCAGATTTCACAACACTTTCTTTCCACTCTCCTTGTGTTTCAGGTCTTGGACCTGTTCCTGGGCTCCTGCACTCTGATATTCATCTCACCCGCTTGTAAGCATCCATCACAGCAGGCGTGGAAACCTGGAGGTTCCCTCCAGATTTCACAACGCTTTCTTTCCACTCTCCTTGTGTTTCAGGTCTTGGATCTGTTCCTGGGCTCCTGCACTCTGATATCCATCTCACCCGCTTGTAAGCATCCATCACAGCAGGCGTGGAAACCTGGAGGTTCCCTCCAGATTTCACAACGCTTTCTTTCCACTCTCCTTATGTTTCAGGTCTTGGATGTGTTCCTGGGCTCCTGCACTCTGATATCCATCTCACCCACTTGTAAGCATCCATCACAGCTGGCGTGGAAACCTGGAGGTTCCCTCCAGATTTCACAACGCTTTCTTTCCACTCTCCTTATGTTTCAGGTCTTGGATGTGTTCCTGGTTTCCTGCACTCTTATATCCATCTCACCCGCTTGTAAGCATCCATCACAGCAGGCGTGGAAACCTGGAGGTTCCCTCCAGATTTCACAACGCTTTCTTTCCAGTCTCCTTGTGTTTCAGGTCTTGGATCTGTTCCTGGGCTCCTGCACTCTGATATCCATCTCACCCACTTGTAAGCATCCATCACAGCTGGCGTGGAAACCTGGAGGTTCCCTCCAGATTTCACAACGCTTTCTTTCCACTCTCCTTATGTTTCAGGTCTTGGATGTGTTCCTGGTTTCCTGCACTCTGATATCCATCTCACCCACTTGTAAGCATCCATCACAGCAGGCGTGGAAACCTGGAGGTTCCCTCCAGATTTCACAACGCTTTCTTTCCACTCTCCTTATGTTTCAGGTCTTGGATGTGTTCCTGGGTTCCTGCACTCTGATATCAATCTCACCCGCTTGTAAGCATCCATCACAGCTGTCGTGGAAACCTGTAGGTTCCCTCCAGATTTCACAACACTTTCTTTCCACTCTCCTTGTGTTTCAGGTCTTGGATCTGTTCCTGGGCTCCTGCACTCTGATATCCATCTCACCTGCTTGTAAGCATCCATCACAGCAGACGTGGAAACCTGAAGGTTCCCTCCAGATTTCACAGCGCTTTCTTTCCACTCTCCTTATGTTTCAGGTCTTGGACCTGTTCCTGGGCTCCTGCACTCTGATATCCATCTCACCCGCTTGTAAGCATCCATCACAGCAGTCGTGGAAACCTGTAGGTTGCCTCCAGATTTCACAACACTTTCTTTCCACTCTCCTTGTGTTTCAGGTCTTGGACCTGTTCCTGGGCTCCTGCTCTCTGATATCCATCTCACCCGCTTGTAAGCATCCATCACAGCAGGCGTGGAAACCTGGAGGTTACCTCCAGATTTCACAACGCTTTCTTTCCACTCTCCTTATGTTTCAGGTCTTGGATGTGTTCCTGGGCTCCTGCACTCTGATATGCATCTCACCTGCTTGTAAGCATCCATCACAGCTGGCGTGGAAACCTGTAGGTTGCCTCCAGATTTCACAACGCTTTCTTTCCACTCTCCTTATGTTTCAGGTCTTGGATGTGTTCCTGGGTTCCTGCACTCTGATATCAATCTCACCCGCTTGTAAGCATCCATCACAGCAGGCGTGGTAACCTGAAGGTTCCCTCCAGATTTCACAACACTTTCTTTCCACTCTCCTTGTGTTTCAGGTCTTGGATCTGTTCCTGGGCTCCTGCACTCTGATATCCATCTCACCCGCTTGTAAGCATCCATCACAGCAGTCGTGGAAACCTGTAGGTTGCCTTCAGATTTCACAACACTTTCTTTCCACTCTCCTTGTGTTTCAGGTCTTGGACCTGTTCCTGGGCTCCTGCACTCTGATATCCATCTCACCCGCTTGTAAGCATCCATCACAGCTGGCGTGGAAACCTGGAGGTTACCTCCAGATTTCACAACGCTTTCTTTCCACTCTCCTTATGTTTCAGGTCTTGGATGTGTTCCTGGGCTCCTGCACTCTGATATGCATCTCACCCGCTTGTAAGCATCCATCACAGCTGGCGTGGAAACCTGTAGGTTGCCTCCAGATTTCACAGCGCTTTCTTTCCACTCTCCTTATGTTTCAGGTCTTGGACCTGTTCCTGGGCTCCTGCACTCTGATATCCATCTCACCCGCTTGTAAGCATCCATCACAGCAGTCGTGGAAACCTGGAGGTTGCCTCCAGATTTCACAACACTTTCTTTCCACTCTCCTTGTGTTTCAGGTCTTGGACCTGTTCCTGGGCTCCTGCACTCTGATATCCATCTCACCCGCTTGTAAGCATCCATCACAGCAGGCGTGGAAACCTGGAGGTTACCTCCAGATTTCACAACGCTTTCTTTCCACTCTCCTTGTGTTTCAGGTCTTGGATGTGTTCCTGGGCTCCTGCACTCTGATATCCATCTCACCCGCTTGTAAGCATCCATCACAGCTGGCGTGGAAACCTGGAGGTTACCTCCAGATTTCACAACGCTTTCTTTCCACTCTCCTTATGTTTCAGGTCTTGGACCTGTTCCTGGGCTCCTGCACTCTGATATCCATCTCACCCGCTTGTAAGCATCCATCACAGCAGGCGTGGAAACCTGGAGGTTCCCTCCAGATTTCACAACGCTTTCTTTCCACTCTCCTTATGTTTCAGGTCTTGTATGTGTTCCTGGGCTCCTGCACTCTGATATCAATCTCACCCGCTTGTAAGCATCCATCACAGCAGGCGTGGTAACCTGAAGGTTCCCTCCAGATTTCACAACGCTTTCTTTCCAATCTCCTTGTGTTTCAGGTCTTGGATCTGTTCCTGGGCTCCTGCACACTGATATCAATCTCACCCGCTTGTAAGCATCCATCCCAGCAGGCGTGGAAACTTGAAGGTTCCCTCCAGATTTCACAACGCTTTCTTTCCAATCTCCTTGTGTATCAGGTCTTGGATCTGTTTCTGGGCTCCTGCACT
Organism: Oreochromis niloticus; assembly: GCF_001858045.2. Lineage (NCBI taxonomy): Eukaryota > Metazoa > Chordata > Actinopteri > Cichliformes > Cichlidae > Oreochromis > Oreochromis niloticus. Next base: position 36,218 of record NW_020328956.1, on the reverse strand, counting down.
CTGATATCCATCTCACCTGCTTGTAAGCATGCATCACAGCAGATGTGGAAACCTGTAGGGTCCCTCCAGATTTCACAACACTTTCTTTCCACTCTCCTTGTGTTTCAGTTCTTGGATCTGTTCCTGGGCTCCTGCACTCTGATATCCATCTCACCTGCTTTTAAGCATCCATCACAGCAGAAGTGGAAACCTGAAGGTTCCCTCCAGATTTCACAGCGCTTTCTTTCCACTCTCCTTATGTTTCAGGTCTTGGACCTGTTCCTGGGCTCCTGCACTCTGATATCCATCTCACCCGCTTGTAAGCATCCATCACAGCAGTCGTGGAAACCTGTAGGTTGCCTCCAGATTTCACAACACTTTTTTCCACTCTCCTTGTGTTTCAGGTCTTGGACCTGTTCCTGGGCTCCTGCACTCTGATATCCATCTCACCCGCTTGTAAGCATCCATCACAGCTGGCGTGGAAACCTGGAGCTTACCTCCAGATTTCACAACGCTTTCTTTCCAATCTCCTTGTGTTTCAGGTCTTGGACCTGTTCCTGGGCTCCTGCACTCTGATATCCATCTCACCCGCTTGTAAGCATCTGTCACTGCAGACGTGGAAACCTGTAGGTTGCCTCCTGACTTCACAACGCTTTCTTTCCACTCTCCTTATGTTTCAGGTCTTGGACCTGTTCCTGGGCTCCTGCACTCTGATATCAATCTCACCCGCTTGTAAGCATCCATCCCAGCAGGCGTGGAAACTTGAAGGTTCCCTCCAGATTTCACAAGGCTTTCTTTCCAATCTCCTTGTGTTTCAGGTCTTGGATGTGTTTCTGGGCTCCTGCACTCTGATATCCATCTCACCTGCTTGTAAGCATGCATCACAGCAGATGTGGAAACCTGTAGGTTCCCTCCAGATTTCACAACACTTTCTTTCCACTCTCCTTGTGTTTCAGGTCTTGGATGTGTTCCTGGGCTCCTGCACTCTGATATCCATCTCACCCGCTTGTAAGCATCCATCACAGCAGGCGTGGAAACCTGGAGGTTGCCTCTAGATTTCACAACACTTTCTTTCCACTCTCCTTGTGTTTCAGGTCTTGGATGTGTTCCTGGGCTCCTGCACTCTGATATCCATCTCACCCGCTTGTAAGCATCCATCACAGCTGTCGTGGAAAGCTGGAGGTTCCCTCCAGATTTCACAACGCTTTCTTTCCAATCTCCTTGTGTTTCAGGTCTTGGATCTGTTCCTGGGCTCCTGCACTCTGATATCCATCTCACCTGCTTGTAAGCATGCATCACAGCAGACGTGGAAACCTGAAGGTTCCCTCCAGATTTCTCAGCGCTTTCTTTCCACTCTCCTTATGTTTCAGGTCTTGGACCTGTTCCTGGGCTCCTGCACTCTGATATCCATCTCACCCGCTTGTAAGCATCCATCACAGCAGGCGTGGAAACCTGGAGGTTACCTCCAGATTTCACAATGCTTTCTTTCCACTCTCCTTATGTTTCAGGTCTTGGATGTGTTCCTGGGCTCCTGCACTCTGATATCCATCTCACCCGCTTGTAAGCATCCATCACAGCTGGCGTGGAAACCTGGAGGTTGCCTCCAGATTTCACAACGCTTTCTTTCCACTCTCCTTATGTTTCAGGTCTTGGATGTGTTCCTGGGCTCCTGCACTCTGATATCCATCTCACCCGCTTGTAAGCATCCATCACAGCAGGCGTGGAAACCTGGAGGTTCCCTCCAGATGGAAACTCGTTGTTATTTCAAATGTCACTACCAGTCTCTCTGCTGTGATGTCAAATAGCTCACACGGGTCTGCTGCTCACATGATGTGTGTCCGACGTAAAGTATGAGTGATCGCCGGTCACAGGGCGTGTCTCTGACGTGACGTATTAGCGATCGCCAATGTCAGGGCGTGACTGTTTTGCGACTTATCAGCAATCGACGCTCGCCGGGCGTTTCTGTGACGTGACGTATTAGCGATCGCCAATGTCAGGGCGTGACTGTGATGTGACTTATCAGTAATCGCCACTCGCAGGCCGTGTTTGTTATGTGACGTATGAGCAATCGCCCATAGTTGGGCGTGTCTGTGACATAACTTATCAGCAATCGCCACTCACACGGGGTGTGTCTTTGACATAACTTATCAGCAATCGCCGCTCGCCGGGCGTGTCTGTGACGTGACGTATTAGCGATCGCCAATGTAAGGGTTGACTGTTTTGTGACTTATCAGCAATCGCCACTCGCAGGCCGTGCTTGTTATGTGACGTATGAGCAATCGCCAGTAGTTGGGCGTGTCTGTGACATAACTTATCAGCAATGGCTGCTCACACGGGGTGTGTCTGACGTGAAGTATGAGTGATCGCCGATCACAGGGCATGTCTCTGACGTGACTTATCAGCAATCGCCGCTCGCCGGGCTTGTCTGTGACATGAAGTATTAGCGATCTCCAATGTCAGGGCGTGACTGTTTTGTTACTTATCAGCAATCGCGGCTCGCCCGGCGTGTCTATGACGTGACTTATTAACGATCGCCAATGTTAGGGCATGACTGTTTTGTGACTTATCAGCAATCGCCGCTCGCAGGCCGTGTTTGTTATGTGACGTATGAGCAATCGCCAATAGTTGGGCGTGTCTGTGACATAACTTATCAGCAATCGCCACTCACACGGGGTTTGTCTGACGTGAAGTATGAACTATCGCCGAGCACAGGGCGTGTCTCTGACGTGATGTCAAATATCAATACAAGACTCGTCTCTCTACTGTGATGTCACATATCAAAGCCAAACCCGTCTCTCTGCTGTGATGTCGAATAGCTCACACGGGGTGTGTCTGACGTGAAGTATGAGTGATCGCCGATCACAGGGCGTGTCTCTGACGTGACTTATCAGCAATCTCCGCTCGCCAGGCGTGTCTGTAACGTGACGTGTTAGCTATCGCCAGTGTCAGGACGTGAGTGTTTTGTGAGTTATCAGCAATTGCCGCTCGCCGGGCGTGTCTGTGACGTGACGTATTAGCGATCGCCAGTGTAAGGGCGTGACTGTTTTGTGACTTATCAGCAATCGCCACTCATAGGCCATGCTTGTTATGTGACGTATGAGCAATCGCCAGTAGCTGGGCGTGTCTTTGACATAACTTATCAGCAATCGCTGCTCGCCGGGCGTGTCTGTGACGTGACGCATTAGCGATCGCCAATGTCAGGGCGTGACTGTTTTGTGACTTATCAGCAATCGCCACTCGCAGGCCCTGTTTGTTATGTGACGTATGAGCAATCGCCAATATTTGGGCGTGTCTGTGACATAACTTATCAGCAATCGCTGCTCACACGAGGTGTGTCCGACGTGAAGTATGAGTGATCGCCGATCACTGGGCGTGACTGTGACATAACTTATCAGCAATCGCCACTCGCCGGGCGTGTCTGTGACGTGACGTATTAGCGATCGCCAATGTCAGGGCGTGACTGTTTTGTGACTTATCTACAATCGCCACTCGCAGGCTCTGTTTGTTATGTGACGTATGAGCAATCGCCAATAGTTGGGCGTGTCTGTGACATAACTTATCAGCAATCGCTGCTCACACGAGGTGTGTCCGACGTGAAGTATGAGTGATCGCCGATCACTGGGCGTGACTGTGACATAACTTATCAGCAATCGCCACTCGCCGGGCGTGTCTGTGACGTGACGTATTAGCGATCGCCAGTGTCAGGGCATGACTGTGATGTGACTTATCAGCAATCGCCACTCGCAGGCCGTGTTTGTTATTTGGCGTATGAGCAATCGCCAATGTCAGGGCGTGTCTGTGACATAACTTATCAGCAATCGCTGCTCACACGAGGTGTGTCCGACGTGAAGTATGAATGATCACCGATCACTGGGCGTGTCTCTGACGTGACTTATCAGCAATCGCCGCACGCCGGGCGTGTCTGTGACGTGACGTATTAGCGATCGCCAATGTCAGGGCGTGACTGTTTTGTGACTTATCTACAATCGCCACTCGCAGGCTCTGTTTGTTATGTGACGTATGAGCAATCGCCAATAGTTGGGCGTGTCTGTGACATAACTTATCAGCAATCGCTGCTCACACGAGGTGTGTCCGACGTGAAGTATGAGTGATCGCCGATCACTGGGCGTGACTGTGACATAACTTATCAGCAATCGCCACTCGCCGGGCGTGTCTGTGACGTGACGTATTAGCGATCGCCAGTGTCAGGGCATGACTGTGATGTGACTTATCAGCAATCGCCACTCGCAGGCCGTGTTTGTTATTTGGCGTATGAGCAATCGCCAATAGCAGGGCGTGTCTTTGACGTAACTTATCAGCAATCGCCGCTCGCCGGGCGTGTCTGTGACGTGACGTATTAGCGATCGCCAATGTCAGGGCGTGACTGTGACATAACTTGTCAGCAATCGCCACTCGCAGGGTGTGTCTGTGACGTGACGTATTAGCGATCTCCAATGTCAGGGCGTGACTGTTTTGTGACTTATCAGCAATCGCCACTCGCAGGCCGTGCTTGTTATGTGACTTATCAGCAATCGCCAGTAGTTGGGCGTTTCTGTGGCATAACTTATCAGCAATGGCTGCTCACACGGGGTGTGTCTGACGTGAAGTATGAGTTATCGCCGATCACAGGGCGTGTCTCTTACGTGACTTATCAGCCATCGCCGCTCGCCGGGCGTGTCTGTGACGTGACGTATTAGCGATCGCCAATGTCAGGGCGTGACTGTGACATAACTTATCAGCAATCGCCACTCGCAGGGTGTGTCTGTGACGTGACGTATTAGCGATCTCCAATGTCAGGGCGTGACTGTTTTGTGACTTATCAGCAATCGACGCTCGCCCGGCGTGTCTATGACGTGACGTATTAGCGATCGCCATTGTCAGGGCGTGACTGTTTTGTGACTTATCAGCAATCGCAGCTCGCCCGGCGTGTCTATGACGTGACGTATTAGCGATCGCTAGTGTCAGGGCGTGACTGTTTTGTGACTTATCAGCAATCTTCACTCGCAGGCCGTGTTTGTTATGTGACGTATGAGCAATCGCTAATAGTTGGGCGTGTCTGTGACATAACTTATCAGCAATCGCCACTCACACGGGGTGTGTCTGACGTGAAGTATCAGCTATCGCCGAGCACAGGGCGTGTCTCTGACGTGATGTCAAATACAAGACTCGTCTCTCTACTGTGATGTCACATATCAATGCCAAACCCGTCTCTCTGCTGTGATGTCGAATAGCTCACACGGGGTGTGTCTGACGTGAAGTATGAGTGATCGCCGATCACAGGGCGTGTCTCTGACGTGACTTATCAGCAATCTCCAATCGCCAGGCGTGTCTGTAACGTGACGTGTTAGCTATCGCCAATGTCAGGACGTGAGTGTTTTGTGAGTTATCAGCAATTGCCGCTCGCCGGGCGTGTCTGTGACGTGACGTATTAGCGATCGCCAGTGTAAGGGCGTGACTGTTTTGTGACTTATCAGCAATCGCCACTCATAGGCCATGCTTGTTATGTGACGTATGAGCAATCGCCAGTAGCTGGGCGTGTCTGTGACATAACTTATCAGCAATCGCTGCTCACACGAGGTGTGTCCGACGTGAAGTATGAGTGATCGCCGATCACTGGGCGTGACTGTGACATAACTTATCAGCAATCGCCACTCGCCGGGCGTGTCTGTGACGTGACGTATTAGCGATCGCCAATGTCAGGGCGTGACTGTTTTGTGACTTATCTACAATCGCCACTCGCAGGCTCTGTTTGTTATGTGACGTATGAGCAATCGCCAATAGTTGGGCGTGTCTGTGACATAACTTATCAGCAATCGCTGCTCACACGAGGTGTGTCCGACGTGAAGTATGAGTGATCGCCGATCACTGGGCGTGACTGTGACATAACTTATCAGCAATCGCCACTCGCCGGGCGTGTCTGTGACGTGACGTATTAGCGATCGCCAGTGTCAGGGCATGACTGTGATGTGACTTATCAGCAATCGCCACTCGCAGGCCGTGTTTGTTATTTGGCGTATGAGCAATCGCCAATGTCAGGGCGTGTCTGTGACATAACTTATCAGCAATCGCTGCTCACACGAGGTGTGTCCGACGTGAAGTATGAATGATCACCGATCACTGGGCGTGTCTCTGACGTGACTTATCAGCAATCGCCGCACGCCGGGCGTGTCTGTGACGTGACGTATTAGCGATCGCCAATGTCAGGGCGTGACTGTTTTGTGACTTATCTACAATCGCCACTCGCAGGCTCTGTTTGTTATGTGACGTATGAGCAATCGCCAATAGTTGGGCGTGTCTGTGACATAACTTATCAGCAATCGCTGCTCACACGAGGTGTGTCCGACGTGAAGTATGAGTGATCGCCGATCACTGGGCGTGACTGTGACATAACTTATCAGCAATCGCCACTCGCCGGGCGTGTCTGTGACGTGACGTATTAGCGATCGCCAGTGTCAGGGCATGACTGTGATGTGACTTATCAGCAATCGCCACTCGCAGGCCGTGTTTGTTATTTGGCGTATGAGCAATCGCCAATAGCAGGGCGTGTCTTTGACGTAACTTATCAGCAATCGCCGCTCGCCGGGCGTGTCTGTGACGTGACGTATTAGCGATCGCCAATGTCAGGGCGTGACTGTGACATAACTTGTCAGCAATCGCCACTCGCAGGGTGTGTCTGTGACGTGACGTATTAGCGATCTCCAATGTCAGGGCGTGACTGTTTTGTGACTTATCAGCAATCGCCACTCGCAGGCCGTGCTTGTTATGTGACTTATCAGCAATCGCCAGTAGTTGGGCGTTTCTGTGGCATAACTTATCAGCAATGGCTGCTCACACGGGGTGTGTCTGACGTGAAGTATGAGTTATCGCCGATCACAGGGCGTGTCTCTTACGTGACTTATCAGCCATCGCCGCTCGCCGGGCGTGTCTGTGACGTGACGTATTAGCGATCGCCAATGTCAGGGCGTGACTGTGACATAACTTATCAGCAATCGCCACTCGCAGGGTGTGTCTGTGACGTGACGTATTAGCGATCTCCAATGTCAGGGCGTGACTGTTTTGTGACTTATCAGCAATCGACGCTCGCCCGGCGTGTCTATGACGTGACGTATTAGCGATCGCCATTGTCAGGGCGTGACTGTTTTGTGACTTATCAGCAATCGCAGCTCGCCCGGCGTGTCTATGACGTGACGTATTAGCGATCGCTAGTGTCAGGGCGTGACTGTTTTGTGACTTATCAGCAATCTTCACTCGCAGGCCGTGTTTGTTATGTGACGTATGAGCAATCGCTAATAGTTGGGCGTGTCTGTGACATAACTTATCAGCAATCGCCACTCACACGGGGTGTGTCTGACGTGAAGTATCAGCTATCGCCGAGCACAGGGCGTGTCTCTGACGTGATGTCAAATACAAGACTCGTCTCTCTACTGTGATGTCACATATCAATGCCAAACCCGTCTCTCTGCTGTGATGTCGAATAGCTCACACGGGGTGTGTCTGACGTGAAGTATGAGTGATCGCCGATCACAGGGCGTGTCTCTGACGTGACTTATCAGCAATCTCCAATCGCCAGGCGTGTCTGTAACGTGACGTGTTAGCTATCGCCAATGTCAGGACGTGAGTGTTTTGTGAGTTATCAGCAATTGCCGCTCGCCGGGCGTGTCTGTGACGTGACGTATTAGCGATCGCCAGTGTAAGGGCGTGACTGTTTTGTGACTTATCAGCAATCGCCACTCATAGGCCATGCTTGTTATGTGACGTATGAGCAATCGCCAGTAGCTGGGCGTGTCTGTGACATAACTTATCAGCAATCGCCACTCACACGGGGTGTGTCTGACGTGAAGTATCAGCTATCGCCGAGCACAGGGCGTGTCTCTGACGTGATGTCAAATACAAGACTTGTCTCTCTGCTGTGATGTCAAATATCAATACCAGACTCGTCACTCTGCTGTGATGTCAAAAATCAATTCCAGACTCGTCTCTCTCCTGTGATGTCAAATATCAATACCAGACTCACCTCTCTGCTGTGATGTCACATATCAATACCAGACTCACCTCTCTGCTGTAATGTCAAATATCAATGCCAGATTTGCCTCTCTGCTGTGATTTCAAATATCAATGCCAGACATGAATCTCTGCTGTGATGTCAAATATCAATACCAGACTTGTCTCTCTGCTGTGATGTCAAAGAGCAATGCCAGAGTAGATTCCCTGCTGTGATGTCACACATCAATACCAGACTCGTCTCTCTACTGTGATGTCAAATATCAATACCAGACTCACCTCTCTGCTGAGATGTTTTTACCTGTCCACTCAGTGGTAGCCAGCCTTTTCCACTCCTGCATCACTGTACCTCTTGGCCATTCCCTGGTATATAAGCTCCAAGGACCTTTCTGTCTCAGACTGAACCATGACCCACAAAACAATCAGCCAGTTTTCATTCATTATGGAATAACTGGACATGACCCCAGATGCCAGCGTCACTTTTCGTGCCATCTTCCTGGTGTGGTCAGACCTGAAGATGTGCCCAAAAGTGCCCTGGAGGAGTTTGGATATGGCTGGATGTTGATGTGGGAATTCATCGCGCAGGCAGTCAGTCAGGTAATGGCTGGACACAGAGACGCCACACCAGGCATGTGGGTCTTCATAAGACCTGAACTCCCGTTGCTTATTTTCCTTCCTCAGGAACTGCCCAATGGTCCTCTGTCCATGGGCTCCTACCTCAGAATCCCAGATTGATTCTTTGGCATGGAGGTAAGCCAGGGGAGCTCGCTTGTACTTCAATTCAATTCAATTCAATTCAATTCAATTTTATTTATATAGCGCCAAATCACAACAAAAGTCGCCTCAAGGTGCTTCATAGGTACAGAGAAAAACCCAACAATCATATGACCCCCTGTGAGCAAGCACTTTGGCGACAGTGGGAAGGAAAAACTCCTTTTTAACAGGAAGAAACCTCCGGCAGAACCAGGCTCAGGGAGGGGCGGCCATCTGCTGCGACCGGTTGGGGTGAGAGAAGGAAAACAGGATGAAAGACATGCTGTGGAAGAGAGACAGAGGTTAATAACAGATATGATTCAATGCAGAGAGGTCTATTAACACATACTGAGTGAGAAAGGTGACTGGAATGGAAAAACTCAATGCATCATGGGAATCCCCGGCAGCCTACGTCTATTGCAGCATAACCAAGGGAGGATTCAGGGTTACCTGGTCCAGCCCTAACTATATGCTTTAGCAAAAAGGAAAGTTTTAAGACTAATCTTGAAAGTAGAGATAGTGTTTGTCTCCCGAATCCAAACTGGAAGCTGGTTCCACAGAAGAGGGGCCTGAAAACTGAAGGCTCTGCCTCCCATTCTACTTTTAAATACTCTAGGAACAACAAGTAGGCCTGCAGTGTGAGAGCGAAGTGCTCTAATAGGGTGATATGGTACTACAAGGTCATTAAGATAAGATGGGGCCTGATTATTTAAGACCTTGTATGTGAGGAGCAGGATTTTGAATTCAATTCTGGATTTAACAGGAAGCCAATGAAGGGAAGCCAAGACAGGAGAAATCTGCTCTCTCTTTCTAGTCCCTGTCAGGACTCTTGCTGCAGCATTTTGGATCAGCTGAAGGCTTTTCAGCGAGTTTTTAGGACATCCTGATAATAATGAATTACAGTAGTCCAGCCTGGAAGTAATAAATGCATGAACTAGTTTTTCAGCGTCACTAAGATACAGGATATTTCTAATTTTAGAGATGTTGCGCAAATGGAAGAAAGCGGTCTTACATATTTGTTTAATATGTGCGTTGAAGGACATGTCCTGGTCAAAAATGACTCCAAGGTTCCTCACAGTGTTACTGGAGGCCAAGGTAATGCCATCCAGAGTAAGAATCTGGTTAGATACCATATTTCTAAGATTTTCAGGGCCGAGTACAATAACCTCAGTTTGATCTGAATTAAGAAGCAGAAAGTTAGCGGCCATCCAGGTCTTTATGTCTTTAAGACATTCCTGCAGTTTAACTAATTGATGTGTGTTACCTGGCTTCATGGATAGATAGAGCTGCGTGTCATCTGCATAGCAGTGAAAATTTATGCTATGTCTTCTAATGATGCTGCCTAAGGGAAGCATGTATAATGTAAACAGAATTGGTCCTAGCACCGAACCCTGTGGAACACCATAATTGACCTTAGTGTGTGGAGAGGACTCTCCATTTACATGTACAAATTGGAGTCTATTAGATAGATATGATACAAACCACTGCAGTGCAGTACCTGTAATACCTACAGCATGTTCTAATCGCTCTAATAGGATATTTTGGTCGATGGTATCGAACGCTGCACTAAGGTCTAGCAGGACAAGCACAGAGATGAGTCCACTGTCAGAGGCCATAAGAAGATCATTTGTAACCTTCACTAAAGCTGTTTCTGTGCTGTGATGAGCTCTGAAACCTGACTGAAACCCTGACTGAAATCTTCAAATAAGCCATTCCTCTGCAGGTGATCTGTTAGCTGTTTGACAACTACTCTTTCAAGGATTTTTGATATGAAAGGGAGGTTGGAGATTGGCCTATAATTAGCTAAGACTGCTGGGTCAAGAGATGGCTTTTTGAGTAAAGGTTTAACTACAGCCACCTTGAAGGCCTGTGGTACATAGCCGATTATTAGAGATAGGTTGATCATATTTAAGATCGAAGAATTAATTAATGGCAGGACTTCTTTGAGCAGTTTTGTAGGAATGGGGTCTAAAAGACACATTGATGGTTTGGAGGAAGTAATTATTGAAGTTAACTCAGAAAGATCAATTGGAGAAAAAGAGTCTAACTTAACATCAATGGTACTAAGAGTGGCTGTAGACCATATTACATCTGTGTGATGATTATTGGTAATTTTTCTCTAATGATAAAAATTTTATTTGTGAAGAAATTCATGAAGTCATTACTAGTTAACGTTAAAGGGATGGTTGGCTCAGTAGAGCTCTGACTTTTTGTCAGCCTGGCTACAGTGCTGAAGAGAAACCTGGGGTTGTTCTTATTTTCTTCAATCAGTGACGAATAGTAAGATGTTCTGGCTTTGCGGAGGGCTTTCTTATAAATCAGCAAACTATTTCTCCAGGCTATATGATGATCCTCTAAATTTGTGACACGCCATTTCCTCTGCAGCTTACGAGTTATCTGCTTTAGGCTACGTGTTTGAGAATTATACCACGGAGTCAGGTACTTCTGATTTAGTTTTTAGACCTTAGTTTTCACAGGAGCTACAGTATCCAGAGTCATATGTAGTGAGGCGGTAAAATTATTAACAAAATAATCGACCTCTGTTGGAGTAGCGTTCAGATAGCTGCTCTGCTCTATGTTGGTACAGGGCATTGAAGATGATAACAGTGGGTGGATTATATTCTTAAACTTAGTTACAGCGCTTTCGGAAAGACATCTACTGTGATAAAGTCTACTCTCCACTGCTGTGTAATCAATTATTGTAAATGTAAATGTTATCAGGAAATGATCAGACAGGAGAGGGTTTTCAGGAAACACTGTTAAATGTTCAGTTTCTATGTTATATGTTAAAACAAGATCTAGAGTGTGATTAAAGTGGTGGGTGGGTTCTTTTACATTTTGAGAAAAGCCAATTGAGTCTAATAACAGATTAAATGCCATGTTGAGGCTGTCATTTTTAGCATCTACATGGATGTTAAAATCACCCACAATAATTATTTTATCTGAGCTGAGCACTAAATCAGATAAAAAGTCTGAGAAATCAGAGAGAAACTCTGTGTAAGGCCCAGGTGGACGATAGACGATAACAAGTAAGACTGGTTTCTGAGCTTTACAGCTGGGGTGGACAAGGCTAAGCATCAGGCTTTCAAATGAATTAAAAGTCTGTCTTGGTCTTTCGTTAATTAATAGGCTGGTGTGAAAAATTGCTGCCACACCGCCCCCTCGGCCTGTGCTTCGAGATTTCTGGTAGTTTGAATGACTCGGGGGTGTTGATTCATTTAAACTAACATAATCATCCTGCTGCAACCAGGTTTCTGTAAGGCAGAGTAAATCGATTTGTTGATCAATTATTAAGTCATGTACTAACAGAGACTTGGAGGAGAGAGACCTAATATTTAATAATCCACATTTCACTGTTTTACTCTTTGGTTCAGATGTGGATACTGTATTGTTCTTTCTTTGTGATTTTTTATGTTTAAGTTGTTTATTGCTGGTTTTTAGTTTGTTTTTTGTCTGTTTGGGAGCTGACACAGTCTCAATGGAGATGGGTTTTTGGGGGGGTAGCAGGAGGAGAGAAGCTGCAGAGAGGCGTGTAAGACTGCAACTCTGCTTCCTGGTCCCAACTCTGGATAGTCATATTTTGGGGGGTTTAATAAATTTGTCCATATTTCTAGAAATGAGAGCTGCTCCGTGCACCTACTTGAGGTGCATGAGTTCATTTAATTCGTTTCAAACAGAATTTGGAGGTGGGTTATCGAGATCAGATGTCCATGTAGGCTCTCGGTCACGGTAGTCTTGCGAAGAAGGCGACTGGATGCCTTTTGTGGTTTGTGAAGACTTTTCAATCCTCATCCAAGAGGCTTGTTCAGGCCTACAGCTATTAATGGAGACTGTCAGGTATTTAATCCCTGCTGGGGTTGTCCTCTTGAGAGTTGTTGACCCACTGTTATTCATATTAGTCATCACTTAAGCCTGGGTGTGAAAGGCAGGTCTTTACCGTCACAGAGGCCAAGGCATCCACAGCATGCAGGGTCGGACCTTTGGAAAGTTTTGACTAAACAACCGCATGGCCCTACCCAGTAGAGCCACCTCAACAGGACAACACTCAGCACTGCATTTGCACGGTTTGTGACAGAATGCGTTCAGCCATTTTTAGGATCTCCTGTGGCACTCGCCACTTCCAAGACCCGTCCAGGAGGAATCGTCCACTTTCTGGCTGCCGCTCAGCCTCGTTGGTGAAGTAGGCAGCGCGTCAGTCTCAATCTGAAGGTCATTCGAACCCTCACACGAGGCACGATTTTTGGTACACGGTACATGACAGAATTCATCCATGGACCAGGAGTCCGATTGCTCAAATGGCACGTTACAGACACGCCCTGAGACGTATTAGCGATCACCAATTGTAGGTCTTTTCTGTGATGTTGTTTATCAGCGATCTCAGGAGTGTGTGTGTGTGTGACGTGACGTTTAAGCGATAGCCGATTGCAGGGCGTGTGTGTGATATGAGTAATTAGCCATCACCAATAGCAGGGCATGTCTATGACATCGCTTAACAGCGTTTGCAGATCGAAGGGCGTGTGTGTGATATCTAATGAGCAATCACCAATCACAGGATATGCCTGGGACGTGTTGAATGAGCGATCGCAGGGCGTGTCTGTGATGTAACTTGTAAGCGATCACTGCTTGCAGGCCGTGTATGTGACATATGAGCGATTGCCAATTGCCGGGCGTGTATGTGAAATGACGTGTGAGTGATCACCAGTCGCAGGGCGTGTGCGTCACATTATTTGGCAGCGATCGCTGAAAGCAGGGTGTGTGTGACGTAAGGTATTAGCAATCGCCAATTGCAGGGCATGTGTCTGACGTGAAGCATGAGGGATCGTATGTGGCAGGGCGTCTGTGTAACATGACATATGAATGTCACGTGACGTATAAGTACTTGCAGATCACAGGGTGTGTGTGTGACGTAACATTTCAGTGATTGCCGATTGCGGGCCGTGTTTGTGGTGTGACGTATGAGCGATCGCCAATCGAAGGGCGTGTGTGTAACGTGACATATCAGCCCATGTAGCAGTATATTAATTACTAACCTTGTATTGTGAATGGATTATCTCAGTGGTTCTCCTGACTGACGTTTGGTCCGTTTACAGCATCCTGCCATGCGATTGCATTTGCCCCTAACCACTGGGAACCCTCACATTAACTTTTATCGAGTGGAAAAAAGACCTCTGTTCGTTAGTGTTCGTTCTCCAGCTTTACTGTTAATGTTATGCTGGCATAGCTTGGTCACACTAGCGATCACGTAGCACATCATTATATACCAGCTAGACCAACTTCAGTAACCCTACAAACATCGCTGCTGTTACTTTCCTGTCTTCGTTTATGTTGGACGTGATAGCAGAGCTGTACGGGTGGCTGTAGCTCAGGAGGTACAGCTGGTCACCTACTAATCGGAAGGTTGGCGGTTTGATCCCTGGCTCCTCCAGTCTGCATGTCAAGTATCCTTGGCAAGATACTAACCCCAACACCAACCGATGCATCCATCGGTGTGTGAATTTACTTTGAAAGCACTGAGTGTAGATAAAGTGACTGGGTGAATATGGCATGTTGTATAGAGCGCTTTGTGTCGTCTGGGAGAGTAGAAAAGCGCTATGTAAGAATTAGTCCACTTAAGTCCCTCAGTCAGAACATGGTATATTATATTTAGATGGAAGCTAGCGAGCTAACTCCCTGCTAACTTCTAACTGCGTTAAATGTCATGAATTCCATTCATTTCATTTTATTACATTGACATTCCATTATGACATTCCATGTCATTTTATTACAGATGAAAGAATTTAGACAGTTTTTCAACTCTCAGCAATGCTACAGTGATCATTTGACTTAAGGACCTGCAGTGGATTTTGGGCCCAGACATGGCTAATGACGTCAGACTTAAAGACTGGATTGCATGGTCTGTGTGTGACGTCACTTATCAGCGAGTGCCGATCACAGGGCGTTTGTATGAGGTGACTTATGAGCGATCGCCGATTACAGGGCTTGCGTGTGACATTACTTGTCAGCGAACGTTGATTCCAGGGCGTGTCTATGACATGAAGTATGAGTGGTCGCGGATCGCAGGGCATGTATGTGACATGGCTTATGAGCTTTTGCCAATAGGAGGGCATGTGTGTAATGTCACGTATTAGCGATAGCAGGGCGTGTATGTAATGTGACATTTTTTGTGATCGCCAATCGAAGGGCGTGTGTGACATTACTTGTCACCGATTGCAGGGTGACGTTGTGTGTCTGTGACGTTTCTTATCAACGATCGACGAGTGTGACATAGCTTATGAGTGACCACCAATTGCATTTATCAGTGATTGCTGCTCGCAGGGTCTGTGTGGGACGTGACATTCAACCACTTTGACTGAGTCTGCTTTTAACTGACCTCACGTAGTTAAGAAGGATTTCACTGACTTGGGCCTGAAAGACTCCTGGTGCGTTTGCTCACCCAAATGTTATTTTAACCTCTTACGACCTGGTGTCCACATATGTGGACATCACATTTTTGGGTTGTCTAGACCAAAATGCAAAGTTTTGCTCTACAAGGGCTTGATATCCACTTACGAGGACAGTATAGTGCCACTGTTATAGCGAAATTTAAAACGAACATCCTCATATCTGGATCTCATTTTTCTCATAAATAAAAAATCAGGTAAAAAGAAACCCCAAAACAAACCCGGTAATTCTATGTTTTCACATTCATCAGGTCCCAATCAGCCCAAATAGCAAAGAAATTAAAAATGCATGCCATGAGAGATTTCTGGTCTTAGGAGGTTAAAATACTTTAAGTGACCTATTTGGGTTTAAAAATTGTACTGATATCTAGAAGGCAAAGGAGCATCAGGGAGGAAATCTATGGAGCGGTCATACTGATAACCTCAGCCACATCCCTCTGACTTTGTTTAAGGGTATTTTATTGACTTAATACCACGTGACTGTGGCCTTGTGTTATACCCACTCTGCTGCAGTGATGCTGCAGACAAACACAAACATTTTGATTAGACATTCAAGAAGAGCCTCTTAAAGATGGTCTGTGCCTCTTGACCTAAACACATAATCTGGTTAAATCTGATTTATGTTCATTAATGCTCCCAATGTAAATTAAAGTAATAAATTGGTTACTGTTTAATTACAGAAGTACGTTTGTGACCATAAAGATGTAAGCCTTGGACCATCGGGATAAAATGTGGTTGGGAAACTTAACAATCATTGATATAGCTTCATCAGTAGCTCGAGCAAGACCTCAAAACCTTCGATCATGGGTGGTTAGCAGACTATGGTTGTACCATGCAGCATTATAACATGCAGTAAATTGCAGGTTAAAGCAGTATGCTTACACACACGAGGAAAGGGAACTACCGGTAATCTGGCTGTCACATTACCCGTTTGTCCCATTTCATCCCGGGACTTGATTAAATTGGAAACTCACTTTCTACAGTACTTAAAACTGATTAGTAGGATGACCTGAAACTGCAAACATTCAAACATTCAGGCCAAGTAAGAATAGGTTGGTGAATGTATTAATCTTCTACAATACGCAAATTAATAAATAAACAGGAGAAAGTTACAGTCCTAACAGAATCATGCAAGTTTTGACCAGGAGATTAAACTCATGCAAATTACCTCCACCAGGCTCATGAAAACATTGTCCTGCTTATAGATAGCAGATCATTTCTGTCAGTGTGTCAGGATGGTTTATATTTGAGGTTTTTGTTTACAGAGAACAAGTTTTCTTCATTTTTTCAAAGGATTACAAAAGTCTGTGAATCCCCAAATTGTTCAGTTTGTCTTTTTACTCCCCATCAGGCCACTTTCACCATGTGACAAAAACAACTCCCCACTGTACACACTCAGGCCACCAACAACTTTCTAAATCCTCAATAAAAAGCTGACAGGTTGCAATGATGCTCCAAATAACTTATTATAAAAGAAATACACAGAAAATATTATGAAAATTGGTTTATTTTATATCTCCTAGTTTTAAATGAAGAGATAAAAAACATGTATAAAACATCACAAACTGCAATATTGTATAAATGCTTACATCCTGCTGATGCAATGGAGACATTTTCCAGTGACAGTGTTCATCTGTGTGTGTGAGAAGGTTCCTAAACCCAGTGACACAGAAATGGATGTCCACAACTCCCTCTGTGCAGGCGGGGTCAGGTCCCTCCTCACATTGGGTGAAGAGGGGTGGTGCTGGGGCCGGTCAGATATAAAGTGCTGAGAGTGGATCTTTGGTCCTCTGTGCAGCTCTGTCCACTCTCAGCTGTTCCAGGATTGCTAAAGACACTGCCCTGCAAAGCAATAACACAAGAAAGTTGTCATTTTAACACAAAACAGATTTTCATTGTTGGTAGTTGCAGTATGTTGTTAAAACGCAATTTTAAATCCAACATACACACATGAAAACTATAAATAAACTTAAACCTACAGTGCTGCTGACATCGAACCTTGATTTATACCAACTACTGGAAGAATTTAGTCTTCAAGACAGTTTGTAGTCAATGTGAGGTGATAGCTTACATAGTTGGAAAACAGCTCCACTCTCCAGTTTGTCCTTTGGTCATCCATCCTTCTCATCAGGTCGGGGTAAGGCTGTCGTCTGGGTAGGGTGTTGAGTGTCTGAAGTGCTGAATGCTGGGAGAGGACAAGTGTAAAGCACCTGAATTTAAAGACAAAAAAGAAAAATACGAATTCACAGATCACTGATTTGTTAAATTTACTTTTCTTCTGTTATGTGTTTTTACCTTACCTCTGATCCCTTACCCACAGGCTATACCTTATGTAAAAACAAGAGACTACAGTCAGTTCACTACATAATTTTTAAACCTTTTCTACTTATTTTTGTTGACATTAAGTACGGGCTGTCATGGCTAACCGGTGGACACACGCGCAGACAGAGTTCTGGCAAGCAAAAGGTGACAGTTTATTTACAAAATGGGAATCCACACACACGCTCTCCTCTTCAGCACAATAAACGCTGGTCCTCTTCTGCTCACACTCACTCCTCCTCAGCCACTCTAAACCTGATTTCCACTCATGCTGCCACACTCAGGGATCACAGGGAAGGGTACACCACCAGCTCCGGGGAAATGTGTACACAGAGAGCACGATTAGATCCAACAGGCAAAATACACAGAGAGAGCCTTACTGAGAAACTCTTCACTAGCAACGGAATCTTCTCTAAACCCGCTGACACACAGCTTTGAAAAATAATCAACAGCGCTTTTTCGTAATTCAGTGGGTTCAGTCAGCTCTTTCCCATCCTCAGATCGAATACAGTGAATAAGGTGATTCTGTCCATTGTTTTTCTCCAAACTAAAGAAGAATTCTGAGGGAGCATCCATTTCAGCAAAATTTTGAAAACATGAACAGACCAGGGTGGCCTGTTCTCTAAGCCCTAGCAGATCAGCCAAAACAGCGTTTTTACTTTTGAGTGCTTGAGAATGGCCTCGATCTCCTGTGGACTCACTCAAATTATGAAGATCCACTATATCAATCTCTAATTCTTTAATAGATTTTACCATCTCCCTTGTGACATTATGTGTCTATTGAATACAGAACTGCTGAATGTTTTTTTTACCAATATCCCACCATTGCTGCAAGGAAGCAAACTGACACTTCATAGTTCTCCACTGATTCCAAAAAAAGAAAAATCCTTTCTTAAAACACCCATCATTTAGCAAAACCGTATTAAAATGCCAATGTGCACTCTTAGGTCTTAGTCTATTTAAAAACACACTTGCTTCCATCATACTATGATCAGAAAAACCCACTGGACACATGTTGCATGGCCACAATAAAAACTATCTAAACATGCTAAAGAAATGTAATTCTCCTCACAATGAGCCCATGAAAAAAGTTGTGTTTTACCATGTTTAGAATGCCACACATCAACGAAATTATAGGTCTCGTTAACAAGTTTCAATATCCTCCTTGAATGCATGTGGGGCTCCAAGTGATTCCTATCTAAATCATCAATTGTACAATTAAAGTCACCTCCTAAAATCAAATAATGGTAAATGGCCTGCATTTGTATAGCGCATTACTCAGTCCCTATGGACCCCAAAGCGCTTTACACTACATTCAGTCATCCACCCATTCTACATGGGTGATGGCAAGCTACACTGTAGCCACAGCTACCCTGGGGCGCACTGACAGAGGAAAGGCTGCCGGACACTGGCGCCACCGGGCCCTCTGGCCTCAACCAGTAGGCAACGGGTGAAGTGTCTTGCCCAAGGACACAATGGCCTAGACTTCGTTGTGGAACGTTGTGACTCCAGAATGTTGGGGGAACGTTGGTGGAACGTTAGTGGAATGTTGTGACTCCGGAATGTTGGTGGAACGTTGGGGGAACGTTGGTGGAACGTTGGGGGAACGTTGGTGGAATGTTGTGACTCCCGAATTTTGGGGGAACGTTGATGGAACGTTGTGACCCTGGAACGTTGGTGGAACGTTGGTGGAACGTTGTGACTCCGGAACGTTGGTGGAACGTTGGGGGAACGTTGTGACTCTGCAATGTTGGTGGAACGTTGGTGGAATGTTGGTGGAATGTTGGTGGAACGTTGGTGGAATGTTGGGGGAACGTTGTGACTCCGGAATGTTGGGGGAACGTTGGGGGAACGTTCGTGGAATGTTGTGACTCCGGAACGTTGGGGGAACGTTGATGGAACATTGTGACTCTGGAATGTTGGTGGAACGTTGGTGGAACGTTGGTGGAACGTTTTGACTCCAGAAAGTTGGTGGAACATTGGTGGAACGTTTGGGGAACGTTGGTGGAACGTTGGTCGAACGTTATGTCTCCGGAACGTTGGTGGAATGTTGGTGGAACGTTGGTGGAACGTTGTGACTCCAGAATGTTGGTGGAACATTAGTGGAATGTTGTGACTCCGGAATGTTGGTGGAACGTTGGTGGAATGTTGGTGGAACCTTGTGACTCCGGAACGTTGGGGAACGTTGGCGGAACATTGGTGGACGTGGGGGACGTGGTGGAACGTGTGACTCTGAATTTGGGGGAACGTTGGTGTATGTGCGACTCCGGTATGTTGGGGAACGTTGGGGGAACGTTGGGGGAGCATTGGTGGAATGTTATGACTCTGGAATGTTTGGGGGAACGTTGGTGGAACATTGGTGGAAGGTTGGTGGAATGTTTTGACTCCGGAACATTGGGGGAACGTTGATGGAACATTGTGACTCTGGAATGTTGGTGGAACGTTGGAGGAACATTTTGACTCTGGAACATTGGTGGAACGTTGTGACTCCGGAACGTTGGGGGAACGTTGGTGGAATGTTGTGACTCTGGAACGTTGGGGGAACGTTGATGGAACATTGTGACTCTGTAATGTTGGTGGAACGTTGGTGGAACGTTGTGACTCTGGAACATTGGTGGAACATTGTGACTCCGGAACGTTGGGGGAACGTTCGTGGAACATTGGTGGAACATTGGTGGAACGTTGGTGGAATGTTGTGACTCCGGAACGTTGGGGGAACGTTGGTGGAAAGTTGTGACTGCGGAATGTTGGTGGAACGTTGGTGGAACATTGTGACTCTGGAACGTTGGTGGAACGTTGGTGGAACGCTGTGTCTCTGGAATGTTGGAGGAATGTTGGTGGAATGTTGGTGGAACGTTGGTGGAACGTTGTGACTCCGGAATGTTGGTGCAACGTTGGTGGAACGTTGAGAATCCGGAATGGTGGTGGAACGTTGGTGGAATGTAGTTGGAACATTGGTGGAATGTTGTGACTCGAGAACGTTGGTGGAATGTTGGGGGAACGTTGGGAGAATGTTGTCATTACACCAACGTTGGTGGAACGTTGGGGGAACGTTGGTGGAATGTTGGGGGAAGGTTGGTGGAACATTGTGACTCCGGAATGTTGGTTTAACGTTAGTGGAACGTTGTGACTCTGGAACGTTGGTGGAACATTGGTGGAATGTTGGTGGAACGTTTTGACTGCGGAATGATGGGGAAACGTTGGTGGAACGTTGTGACTCCGGAACTTTGGGGGAACGTTGGTGGAACGTTGGGGGAAACGTTGCGGAAACGTTGGTGGAACGTTATGACTCTGGAATGTTGGGGGAACGTTGGTGGAATGTTGGTGGAATGTTGTGACTCCAGAATGTTGGTGGAACATTAGTGGAATGTTGTGACTCCGGAATTTTGGTGGAACGTTGGTGGAACATTGGTGGATCGTTGTGACTCCGGAATGTTAGGGGAACGTTGGTGGAACGTTGGGGGAACATTGGTGGAATGTTATTACTCCGGAATGCTTGGGAAACGTTGGTGGAACGTTGGTGGAATGTTGGTGGAACGTTGGTGGAACGTTGGTGGAACGTTGTGACTCCGGAATGTTGGTGGAACGTTGGAGGAACATTTGTGGAATGCTGTGACTCCGGAACATTGGTGTAACATTGGTGGAACGTTGGAGGAACGTTGGTGGAACGTTGGTGGAAAGTTGTGACTGCGGAATTTTGGGGGAACGTTGGTGTAATGTTGTCACTCCGGTATGTTGGGGAACGTTGGGGAAATGTTGTGACTCCAGAATGTTGGGGGAACGTTGGTGGCATGTTGGTGGAATGTTGTGACTCCGGAATGTTGGGGGAACGTTGGTGGAACGTTGTGACTCCGGAATTTTGGGGGAACGTTGGGGGAACGTTGGTGGAAAGTTGTGACTGCGGAATGTTGGTGGAACGTTGGTGGAACATTGTGACTCTGGAACGTTGGTGGAACGTTGGTGGAACGCCGTGTCTCTGGAATGTTGGAGGAACGTTGGTGGAATGTTGGTGGAACGTTGGTGGAACGTTGTGACTCCGGAATGTTGGTGCAACGTTGGTGGAATGTTGAGAATCCGGAATGGTGGTGGAACGTTGGTGGAATGTAGTTGGAACATTGGTGGAATGTTGTGACTCGAGAACGTTGGTGGAACGTTGGTGGAACGTTGGTGGAACGTTGTAACTCCGGAACGTTGGGGAAACGTTTGTGGAACGTCGGCGGAATATTGGTGGAACGTTGTGACTCCGGAACGTTGGTGGAACGTTGGTGGAATGTTGGGGGAACGTTGGGAGAATGTTGTCATTACACCAACGTTGGTGGAACGTTGGGGGAACGTTGGTGGAACGTTGGGGGAAGGTTGGTGGAACATTGTGACTCCGGAATGTTGGTTTAACGTTGGTGGAACGTTGGTGGAACGTTGTGACTCTGGAACATTGGTGGAACATTGGTGGAATGTTGGTGGAACGTTTTGACTGCGGAATGTTGGGGAAACGTTGGTGGAACGTTGTGACTCTGGAATGTTGGTGGAACGTTGGTGGAATGTTGTGACTCCGGAATGTTGGTGCAACGTTGGTGGAACGTTGTGACTCTGGAACTTTGGGGGAACGTTGGGGAAACGTTGCGCAAACGTTGCGGAAACGTTGGTGGAACGTTGTGACTCCGAATAGTTGGGGGAACATTGGTGGAACGTTGGTGGAATGTTCTCACTCCGGAACGTTGGTGGAACGTTGGTGGAACATTGGAGGAATGTTGCGAATGCGGAACCTTGGTGGAACGTTGGTGGAATGTTATGACTCCGGAATGTTGGGGAAAAGTTGGGGGAACGTTGGTGGAACGTTGGGGGAACATTGGTGGAATGTTATGACTCCGGAATGCTTGGGAAACGTTGGTGGAACGTTGGTGGAATGTTTGTGGAATGTTATGACTCCGGAACGTTGGTGGAACATTGGTGGAATGTTGGGGGAACGTTGGTGGAACGTTGTGACTCCGGAATTTTGGGGGAACGTTGGTGTAATGTTGCGACTCCGGTATGTTGGGGGAACGTCGGGGGAATGTTGTGACTCCAGAATGTTGGGGCAATGTTGGAACGTTGGGGGAAAGTTGGTGGAACCTTGGGGGAACGTTGTGACTCCGGAACGTTGGTTGAACGTTGGCGGAACGTTGGGGGAACGTTGGTGGAACGTTGTGACTCTGGAACGTTGGTGGAACGTTGGTGGAACGTTTTGAATCCGGAATGTTGGGGAAACGTTGGTGGAACGTTGTGACTCTGGAATGTTGGTGGAACGTTGTGACTCTGGAATGTTGGTGGAACGTTGGTGGAATGTGGGGGGAACGTTGGTGGAACGTTGGTGGAATGTTGTGACTCCGGAATGTTGGTGCAACATTGGTGGAACGTTCTGACTCCGGAATGTTGGTGGAACGTTGGTGGAACGTTGGTGGAATGTTGTGACTCCGGAACGTTGGGGGAACGTTGGTGGAACGTTGTGACTCCTTAACGTTGGGGAAACGTTTGTGGAACGTTGGCGGAATATTGGTGGAATATTGGTGTAACGTTGGTGGAATTTTGGGGGAACGTGGGGGGAACGTTGTGATTCCACCAACGCTGGTGGAACGTTGGTGGAATGTTGGTGGAACGTTGGTGGAATGTTGTGACTCCGGAATGTTGGGGGAAACATTGGGGGAACGTTGGTGGAACGTTTGGGGAACGTTGGTGGAATGTTGTGACTCCGGAACGTTGGGGGAACGTTGATGGAACATTGTGACTCTGGAATGTTGGTGGAACGTTGGTGGAACGTTGTGACTCTGGAACATTGGTGGAACGTTGTGACTCCGGAACGTTGGTGGAACGTTGGTGGAACGTTGTGACTCTGCAACGTTGGTGGAACGTTGGTGGAACGTTGGTGGAATATTGGTGGAATGTGGTGACTCCGGAACATTGGTGGAACGTTGGTGGTACGTTGGTGGAACGTTGTGACTCCGGAACGTTAGGGGAACGTTTGTGGAATGTTAGAAGAATGTTGTAACTCCGGAATGTTGGTGGAACGTTGGTGGAACGTTGTGACTCCGGAACTTTGGGGGAACGTTGGTGGAACATTGGGGGAAACGTTGCGGAAACGTTGCGGAAACGTTGGTGGAACGTTATGACTCTGGAATGTTGGGGGAACGTTGGTGGAATGTTGGTGGAATGTTGTGACTCCAGAATGTTGGTGGAACATTAGTGGAATGTTGTGACTCCGGAATGTTGGTGGAACGTTGGTGGAACATTGGTGGATCGTTGTGACTCCGGAATGTTGGGGGAATGTTGGTGGAACGTTAGTGGAATGTTATGACTGCGGAATGTTGGGAAAAAGTTGGGGGAACGTTGGTGGAACGTTGGGGGAACATTGGTGGAATGTTATGACTCCGGAATGCTTGGGAAACGTTGGTGGAACGATGGTGGAATGTTGGTGGAACGTTGGTGGAACGTTGGTGGAACGTTGTGACTCCGGAATGTTGGTGGAACGTTGGAGGAACATTGGTGGAATGCTGTGACTCCGGAACATTGGTGGAACATTGGTTGAATGTTGGGGGAACGTTGGTGGAACGTTGTGATTCCGGAATGCTTGGAAAACGTTGGTCAAATGTTTGTGTAATGTTGGAGTAATGCTGTGACTCCGGAACGTTGGTGGAACATTGGTGGAACGTTGGAGGAACGTTGGTGGAACGTTGGTGGAACGTTGGTGGAACGTTGTGACTGCGGAATTTTGGGGGAACGTTGGTGTAATGTTGTCACTCCGGTATGTTGGGGAACGTTGGTGGAACGTTGGTGGAATGTTGTGACTCCGGAACGTTGGGGGAACGTTGGTGGAACAATGGGGGAACGTTGGGGAACGTTGTGACTGCGGAACATTGGTGGAACGTTGGTGGTACGTTGGTGCAACGTTGGTGGAACGTTAGTAGAATATTGTGAATCCGGAATGGTGTTGGAACGTTGTGACTCCAGAATGTTGGTGGAACATTAGTTTAATGTTGTGACTCCGGAATGTTGGTGCAACGTTGGTGGAACGTTGTGACTCCGGAACTTTGGGGGAACGTTGGTGTAACGTTGGTGTAACGTTGGCGAAACGGTGCGGAAACGTTGGTGGAACCTAGGTGGAATGTTGTGACTCCGGAATGTTGGGGGAACGTTGGTGGAACGTTGGTGGAATGTTCTCACTCCGGAACGTTGGTGGAACGTTGGTGGAACGTTGGGGGAACGTTGGTACTCCGGAACGTTGGTGGAACGTTGTGAATCCGGAACGTTGGTGGAACATTGTGACTCCAGAATGTTTGTGGAACGTTGGTGGAATGTTGTGACTCCGGAATGTTGGTGGCACGTTGGTGGAACGTTGTGACTCCGGAACGTTGGGGGAACATTGGGGAAACGTTGGTGGAACGTTGGTGGAATGTTGTGACTCCGGAATGTTGGGGGAACGTTGGTGGAACGTTGGTAGAACGTTGTGACTCCGGAATGTTGGGGGAACTTTGGGGGAACGTTGGTGGAATGTTATGACTCCGGAATGTTGGTGAAAAGTTGGGGGAACGTTTGGGGAACGTTGGTGGAACATTGGTGGAACGTTGTGACTCCGGAATTTTGGGGGAACGTTGGGAACGTTGGGGGAACATTGTTGGAATGTTATGACTCCGGAATGCTTGGGAAACGTTGGTGGAACGTTGGGGGAACATTGGTGGAACGTTGGGGGAACGTTGATGGAATGTTGCGACTCCGGTATGTTGGGGGAACGTTTGGGGAACGTTGGGGGAATGTTGGGGGAACGTTGTGACTCCGGAACGTTGGGGGAACGTTGTTGGAACGTTGGTGGAATGTTGGTGGAACGTTATGACTCCGGAATGTTGGGGAAAAGTTGGTGGAACGTTGGGGGAACATTGGTGGAATGTTATGACTCCGGAATGCTTGGAAAACGTTGGTTTATTGTTGGTGGAATGTTGGAGTAATGCTGTGACTCCGGAACGTTGCTGCAACATTGGTTGAACGTTGGGGGAACGTTGGAAAATCAATGAGAATAATCAATAATTAAAGGGGTATTTGAATTATAATTTTGCTGAAAAGTTCATGTCATCAAGGTCTGATTCAATAATTCAGAGGTAACAAGTGAAAATATAATTAATAGGAATAAAAACTTAAAAAAAAACAACATATAAAACATTGCACGGCCACGCTGTGCTAATTATATATTTTAAAAAATAAATGTAGATGTAGGAATTGCAATTAATACAAATCTCAAAGTATTCACAACATTCCTGAACAGAAATAGGCCTCTGCACCTGGGGTGAGGATGTGGCCATGAAAACAATGTGACATGCCATTGGATGTTGCGACACATAATAACATGATGCTAAGCATTGGCCAATGAATGTGAACTAACAACCACAAGGTCGCGGGTATGGCTGCACTGTAGGAAAAATCCTAATATGAAAGTAGTTTACTGTGCATTTTACAGTTTTGTTCTGTTCTTCTAGAATATCATTAAAGTTATGTAATAGACTGTGACTTCACATTTCAAATGTGAAGTCACACATCACACAATGTTAAATAAATGTAATGTAATAAAACATAATTTTCATGATTATTAAATGTATCTGTCTGTACATATGCATATTTAGATTGTTAAAATACATAAGATAAGATAAGATAAGATAAGATAACCTTTATTAGTCCCACACGTGGGAAATTTGTTTTGTCACAGCAGGAAGTGAACAGTGCAAAAGTTATGAAGCAAAAATTAGAATACAATAAGAAGAAATACAGTACACAACTGTACAGAATAGAATAAAATAAAATACTATATACAGTAAAATAAAATAGAATAAAATATACAATAGGATAAAAATAGAATACAAATGCTATATACAACTGAGTAAAAATACAACGATGCCAGAAAAGATTATTGCACTTAGTGTTATTGCACATGTGTGGATGTGTGTGTTTGATTAGTTTAAGTCTTTGTTGTTGAGTCTGACAGCAGTGGGGAGCAAAGACCTGCGAAATGTTTCTGTCCCACACCGTGGGTGCCGCAGCCTGCCATTGAAGGAGCTGCTCAGTGCTGTCACAGTCTCCTGCATGGGGTGGGAGATGTTGTCCAACAGAGATGACAGCTTAGCCACCATTCTCCTGTCACTCACCACCTCCACTGGGTCCAGAGGGCATCCTAGAACAGAGCTGGCCCTTCTGATCAGCCTGTTCAGTCTCTTCCTGTCCCCAGCAGAGATGCTGCCACCCCAGCAGACCACACCGTAAAAGATGGCTGAGGCCACCACAGAGTCATAGAAGGTCTTCAGGAGTGGGCCCTCCACTCCAAACAACCTGAGTCTCCGCAGCAGGTACAGCCTGCTCTGCCCTTTCCTGTAGAGGCCTTCTGAATTATGAGTCCAGTCCAGTTTGTTGTCCAGATGAACACCAAGGTACCTGTAGCTGTCCACAGCCTCATTGTCCATACCTTGGATGTTCAGTGGTTGCAGTGGAGGATGTTTGTGCCTGCGGAAGTCTACCACCAGCTCTTTGGTTTTACTGGCGTTGATCTGGAGGTAGTTCAGCTGGCACCAGTCCACAAAGTCTTGGGTCAGTCCTCTGTACTCCTTGTCATCCCCATCAGTGATGAGGCCGACTATTGCAGAGTCATCAGAGAACTTCTGCAGGAAGCACTGGGTGGAGTTGTGGGAGAAGTCTGCAGTGTAGATGGTGAAGAGGAACGGAGCCAGAACCGTTCCCCGTGGGGCCCCGTACTGCAGACGACCCTGTCCGACACACAGCCCTGAGTTCTCACATATTGTGGTCGGTCGGTGAGGTAGTCCAGAATCCAGGTAGTGAGGTGATGGTCCACTCCTGAGTTCTCCAGCTTGTCCTTCAGGACCGTGGGAAGAATGGTGTTGAAGGCACTGGAGAAATCAAAGAACATGATTCTCACAGTGCTCCCAGGGGAGCAAATCTGTTCAAGAAATGATTCAGTTCATTTGCCCAGCTCACATCCTCCCAGGCAGAGAGTTCTGATGTTTGTGGCCCGAGAAGGTTCTGAGGCCTCTCCAGACTTCACCAACGTTGTTTTGCTGAGGCTGGTTCTCCATCTTCTGCCTGTAGCTGTCCTTCCCATTCCTTATCAGTCCCCTCGGCTCTCTCTGCGCCCTTTTCAACTCCTCTTTGTCTTTGGATTTGAAGGCCCTCCTCTTCTGCTTGAGGACAGCTTTAATTTCTGGGGTAATCCAAGGTTGCACAAATTGCATGCACAAATGTATCATGATTTCACAAATATCTGTCTTATTTGAAAGATTGAACTGTTGAATTCAAATGTAATACTATGAAAAATATCTAACATGATTCCTATAAGCTTGTGTTACATCACATATGTATTATTATCATTGCTAGTTAGGGCGATTGTGGCTCAAGAGTTGGCAGTTCGCCTTGTGATCAGAAGGTTGGCGGTTCGATCCCTGCCACGGACGCTCTCGGTCATTGTGTCCTTGGTCAAGACTCTTCACCTACCGCCTACTGGTGATGGCCAGAGGGGCCGATGGTGCGACATGGCATTCTCGCCTCTGTCAGTCTGTCCCAGAGGATGCAATCCATTATTACTTAAACAAACTGTTAACTGTACATTTATGTATTATGATTCATATTGCCACATTCATTGACCTTGTTAATAGGTACTTTCATTTTTTGATCACTTTACAGTGTTCCTAATTTAATGTCTAAAAGCACTTGGAAAAGGCAAAATCCCATGTAAAATTAGCACAACGAACTCTATTTTCAGTACTGAAAATAACCGTATTAGGAGAAAGGTATTTTCTGTTATTTTACGGTAGTATTTTGGCGCCCCAGCTGCCAGAATATTACCGTTTTTTTAAGATGTTTTTTTTAACAGTGCATGCTAAAATCCCATGGCATCAAAGCAGTGTGCAATAAAATAATGTGAATAATACATAAATATAAATAAAAGATATTCCTTTACACAGTATAGGTACATAATAGTCCACAGGCTGTAACACTGTAATATAAATAAAATGATAAATGATCATTTTAAATGATAAAATGATAATCAATAATAAGAAAAGCAAAGTGAAAATAAATGTTATCCACATTAACTAAATTAAAAATGGTGTTAATCTTTGATAATGTAACACAGCCTTTGTCCCAACCAGGACTCGAACCTGCGCTCAGACGGTGGGATTTGATTGGCTGATTCTCCGTACACCTATACGCGATGGGCCGTTATCAGATGAAAGTACAAAACTCTCAAGAACCCCCTCCTTGGGGGGCATTTTTAAAATTTCAGGTGGCATTTTAAAACATGCCATGACATAACACACTGCTGACAGCTGCAAACATCTCAGGTACTGACTTGCTGCTTTCTAATATCTGTGTTTATTTCTGAATATACCTACATGGTTATTAGACATCCCACATAAAGGGTGACAAAGGCAGTAACTATAAATGACCATAACTTTACTGTAAATTACATTGCGATGGGCTCAATTCATATAGTTCTATCACGTGCACACGCATGTTAGCAACCGTAACCACGGCCCGCTGTAGGTATATGAATGCGGCACAAGGTTCCAGTCGTCCTTTACACTTGCTCTTGGACTTGTCTTGACCTGCTCCAAGCTCAGCTTGTGGATAGATAACGTTTGGAGAATATTTCTACAGAAAGCAGATTTTACAAGAAAACGACAACAACTACTGCATCTTTGGATCTTTTGTACTTGTGTTTCATCATAACAGCAAAGCTTGAAGATGGCTCGTCGTGGACCCGACTCGTCGACAGTCACCTGGTATATTTCAAAATTTCTTCAATTATTTTAAGAGTCACTAGATGTCACTAATCATTTATGTATTTAAGTAACTAATAATTTAACAAGTTCCAGTGTGAATATCAAGTTTTAATGTGATCAAAATAAGTGTATTATAGACTTTCCCGGTAAATTGCTTGTATGCTTTAAATTTTCCAGGAGAGGTGTAGAATTTATTACCGATTGGTGAACGAATGTGAAAAAAGGTGTTACTTTGATTTAAAGCCTTCAAATTTGACACTTTTTTCAAATGAAATGGTTAAAATTAGCTTAACATTCGTAAAATGCCCCCTACCCCAAATATACATATATATGTGTATATCGGTTTCTATGGTAACAGCATCTCCTCACAATGGTAGAACATATAGTAGTAAACATACCAGATCCCCTGTAGATCCTAACATCATTTGCTTCTCTGGATCAAAGGCTTCATTTGAATAAAGTATAACGTTTCCCAGCTACATAATGCGATTAGTTAGTTATAAATTATAAGTAGTTTTAATTTACTGTAGAATATTTATATAATACGGTATTCATGCCCAATTCTTTACAAATCAATACCTATTATCCATTACCTACTCGAACGTAGTGTTTGCATAAAGGTTTAAAAAGAACAAATAAACAAAATGGACATATACAAAATACAATACTCTTACCTTAACAGGGTAGTGTGCACAGAGTGAGCTGCCTTGGCAGAGATTTGGTGCTCTTCTTTTAAAATGGATGTTTCACTTAATGATTGTGGACATAGTTGACATCTT
The DNA here is from genome assembly GCF_001858045.2 of Oreochromis niloticus. Taxonomy (NCBI): domain Eukaryota; kingdom Metazoa; phylum Chordata; class Actinopteri; order Cichliformes; family Cichlidae; genus Oreochromis; species Oreochromis niloticus. The sequence goes on along the minus strand of NW_020328956.1, from coordinate 6,143 downwards.
GTTTCTTCTCACATGAACAAGTCAAGTGTCATTCAGTCTGATATAAATGTAGCCTGTAGCTTTAGCACTGGGTGTTTACTACATTCCTAATGTTATTTTAAACTGGTTTCCTTACAGGCTGTCTTGACTACATTGTTGAACGTCCCGAGAACGTGGCCTTTCTAAAGTCATGAGGATTCTTGATGACACTCTCTTGAGCGCCATCTGTTCTGATGAAGCATGGGACACTGATACCGAGCGTGTCAATGAAGGTGAGTACATTGCCCTCTCACCCTCCCCTCTTCTCATGAAGAACTGGATGCTGATGCGTGTCAGTGAAGTGGAAGGTGAGTACCCCCCCGCCTCACTTTCTTGCACTGAGGTCTGCTTATTGTAAATATCTTGTACTTGTTGAACACCTTTCAATGTTAAAGTTGACCTTTGTGCTTTTCTGTGTTGGAAAGACACTTTCTTAAACTGAAGTCTGCTTATTGTAAATATCATGTACTTGTTTTTACACCTTTTAATGTTAAAGTTGACCCTATGTGCTTTTCAGTGTTGGAAACACACTTTCTTGCACTGAGTTCTTTCTTGCACGTTCCGGAGTCACAACGTTCCACCAATGTTCCACCAACGTTCCACCAACGTTCCATCAACGTTCCCAAACATTCCGGAGTCAAAACATTCCACCAACGTTGCACCAACGTTGCACAAACATTCCCCAACGTTCCGGAGTCACAACATTCTACCAAACTTCCACCAACGTTCCGGAGTCACAACGTTCCCCAACATTCCCCAACGTTCCCCCAGCGTTCCGGAGTCACAACAATCCACCAACGTTCCACCAAAGTTTCCCAAACATTCCGGAGTCATAATTTTCCACCAACGTTGCCCCAACATTCCAGAGTCACAACGTTCAACCAATGTTTCACCAACGTTCCACGAACGTTCCAGAGACAAACTTTCCACCAACATTCCACCAACGTTCCGGAGTCATAAAGTTCCCCCAACGTTCCACCAATTTTCCACCACTGTTCCACCAACGTTGCCCCAATGTTCTGGAGTCACAATGTTCCACCAACCTTTCCCAAACATTCCGGAGTCATAACATTCCAACAACGTTCCAACAACGTTCCCCAACATTCCCCCAACATTCCGGAGTCACTGCGTTCCTCCAACGTTCACTCAACATTCCGGAGTCAGAACATTCCACCAATGTTACACCAACGTTCCATCAACGTTCCCCAAACATTCCGGAATTAAAACATTCCACCAATGTTGCACCAACCTTGCACCAACGTTCACCCAGCGTTCCGTAGTCACAACGTTCAAACAACCTTCCACCAAAGTTCCACTAACGTTCCGGATTCACAACGTTCCACCAACGTTCCCCAAAAAATCTGGAGTCACAACGTTCCAACAAAGTTCCACCAACATTCCACCAACGTTCTGGAGGCACAACCTTCCACCAATGTTCCACCAACGTTCCGGTGACATAACATTCCACCAATGTTCCACCAATGTTGCACCAACGTTCCACCAACATTCCATCAACGTTCCGGAGTCACAACGTTCCACCAACATTCCACCAACATTTCCCAAACATTCCAGAGTGATAAATTCCACCAATGTTCCACCAACGTTCCACCAACGTACCGCCGAAGTTCCCCACCATTCCGGAGTCACAACGTTCCACCAACGTTCCGCCAGCGTTCCACCAACGTTCCACCAATGTTCTACCAATGTTCCCTAACCTTCCGGAGTCCCAACGTCCACCAATGTTCCACCAACGTTCTGCAGTCACAACATACCACAAATTTTCCACCAACGTTCCCCAACGTTCTGGAGTCACAACATTCCACCAACGTTCCACCAACGTTCCACCAACGTTCTGCAGTCAAAACATACCACAAATATTCCACCAACGTTCCCCCAACGTTCCGGAGTCACAACATTCCACCAACGTTCCACCAACGTTCCACCAACGTTCCCCTAAGTTCCGGAGTCACAACTTTCCACCAATTTTCCACCAACCTTCACCCAAAGTTCCACCAACGTTCCACTAATATTCCGCCAACGTTCCCCTATTGTTCTGGAGTCACAACGTTCCACCAACGTTCCCCCAACATTCCAGAGTCACAATATTCCACCAACATTTCCCCAAAGTGCTGGAGTCACAACGTTTCCCCAACGTTCCCCAACGTTCCCCCAACGTTCCGGAGTCACAACATTCCACCAATGTTCCACCAACGTTCCACCCACGTTCCCCTTCATTCCGGAGTCCCAACGTTCCACCAACATTCCCCAAAAATTCTGGAGTCACAACATTCCACCAACATTCCGTAGTCATAACCTTCCACTAATGTTCCAACAACATTCCCCAAAGTTCCCCAACGTTCCGGAGTCACAAAATTCCCTAACGTTCCCTGAACGTTCCGGAGTTACAATATTCCACCAATCTTCCACCAACGTTCCCCCAACATTGCGGAGTCACAACATTCCACCAGTGTTCCCCCAACGTTCCACCAACGTTCCACCAACGTTCTGCAGTCACAACATACCACAAATATTCCACCAACGTTCCCCAAAGTTCCGGAGTCACAACATTCCCCCGACATTACCCAATGTTCCGGAGTCACAACGTTCCCCAATGTTCCCCAATGTTGCACCAACATTCCCCAACATTCCGGAGTCACAATGTTCCATCAACGTTCACCAACGTTCCAACAAAGTGCCCCAACATTCCGGAGTCACAACATTCCACCAACGTTCCACCAACGTTCCAACAAAGTGCCCTCAACATTCCGGGGTCACAACATTCCCCCCACGTTCCCCAATGTTACCCCAACGTTCCCCAACATTCCGGAGTCACAATGTTCAACCAACGTTCCACCAAAGTTCCACCAACGTTCCACCAACGTTCCCCAGCATTCCCCAATGCTCCCCCAAGGTTCCCCAATGTTCCGGAGTCCCAACGTTCCCCCAACGTTCCGGAGTCACAATGTTCCACCAACGTTCCACCAACGTTCCCCAACGTTCCGGAGGCACAATGTTCCACCAACGTTCCACCAACGTTCTACCAACGTTCCAGAGTCACAATATTCCACCAACATTCCACCAACGTTGCCCCAACGTTCGGAGTGACAATGTTCCACCAACATTCCACCAACGTTCCCAACGTACCCCCAATGTTCCCCCAACGTTCCCCAACGTTCCGGAGTCCCAAAGTTCCACCAACGTTCACCCAATGTTCCCCAACCATTCCGGAGTCACAATGTTCCACCAACCTTCCACCAACGTTCCCCAACGTTCCGGAGCACAACGTTCCACCAACTCCCACCAACGTTCCCCAACATTCCGGGCCCAACTTCCCCAACTTTCCCCAATGTTCCGGAGTCCAATGTTCCACCAACATTCCACCAACGTTCCACCAACGTTCCCCCAACGTCCCCCAACGTTCCGGAGTCACAATGTTCCACCAACGTTCCACCAACGTTCCCCTAACATTCCGGAGTACAATGTTCCACCAACGTTCCACCAACGTTCCACCAACGTTCCACCAACATTCCGGAGTCACAACATTCCACCAACGTCCCCCCAACGTTCCAACAAAGTGCCCTCAACATTCCGAGTCACAACATTCCACCGGCGTTCCACCAACATTCTCCCAACGTTCCACCAACGTTCCACCAAAGTTCTGCAGTCACAACATACCACAAATGTTCCACCAACGTTCCCCCAAAGTTCCGGAGTCACATATTCCCCCGACATTACAGCAGAGAGACGAGTCTAGAATTGCTATTTGAAATCACAGCAGAATCATGATTCTGGTTTTGATATTTGACATCACAGCAGAGACGCGAGTCTGGCATTGATTTTTGATATCAAAGCAGAGAGGTGAGTCTGGTATTCCTATTTGACATCACAGGAGAGAGACGGTCTGGAATTGATTTTTGACATCACAGCAGAGAGACGAGTCTGGAATTGCTATTTGACATCACAGCAGAGTGACGAGTCTTGTATTGATATTTGACATCACATCAGAGACACGCCTGTGCTCGGCGATAGCTCATACTTCACGTCAGACACACCCCGTGTGAGTGGCGATTGCTGATAAGTTATGTCACAGACACGCCCAACTATTGGCAATTGCTCATACGTCACATAACAAACACGGCCTGCGAGTGGCGATTACAGATAAGTCACATCACAGTCACGCCCTGACATTGGCGATCGTTAATATGTCACGTCACAGACACGCCTGGCGAGCGGCGATTGCTGATAACTGACAAAACACTCACGTACTGACATTGGCTATAGCTAATACGTCACGTTACAGACACGCCCAGCTAGCGGCGATTGCTGATAAGTCACGTCACAGACACGCCCTGTGATCGACGATCACTCATACTTCACGTCAGAAACACCCGTGTGAGCTATTTGACATCACAGCAGAGAGACGGTTTGGTATTGATATTTGACATCACAGCCGAGAATCTACTCTGCCATTGATATTTGACATCACAGTAGAGAGTCGAATCTGGATTAATTGTTGACATCACAGCAGAGAGACGAGTCTAGAATTGCTATTTGAAATCACAGGAGAATCATGATTCTGGTTTTGATATTTGACATCACAGCAGAGACGCGAGTTGGCATTGATATTTTGACATCACAGCAGAGAGGTGAGTCTGGTATTCTATTTGACATCACAGGAGAGAGACGAGTCTGGAATGATTTTTGACGTCACAGCAGAGAGACGAGTCTAGAATTACTATTTGAAATCACAAGCAGAATCATGATTTTGGTTTTGATATGTACATCACAGCAGAGACGCAAGTCTGGCATTGATATTGACATCACAGCAGAGAGTACAGTCTGGTAGTGACATTGAAATAACAGTAGAAACACGAGTCTGGTATTGATATTTGACATCACAGTTGAGAGGACAAGTCTGGTATTGATATTTGACATCACAGCAGAGATTCAATGTCTGGCATTGATATTTGACATCACAGCAGAGAGGTGAGTCTGGTATTGATATGTGACATCACAGCAGGGAATCTATTTTGGCATTGCTATTTGACATCACAGAGAGAGACGAGTCGGAATTGATTTTTGACATCACAGCAGAGAGACAAGTCTTGTATTGATATTTGACATCACGTCAGAGACACGCCCTGTGCTCCGGCGATAGCTCATAATTCACGTCAGACAAACCCCGTGTGAGTGGCGATTGCTGATAAGTCACAAAACAGTCAACCCCTTACATTGGCGATCGCTAATAAGTCACGTCACAGACACGCCCGGCGAGCGGCGATTGCTGATAAGTTATGTCAAAGACACGCCCAGGTATTGGCGATTGCTCATACGTCACATAACAAACACGGCTGCGAGTGGCGATTGCTGATAAGTCACATCACAGTCACCCGTGACATTGGCGATCGCTAATAAGTCACGTCACAGACACGCCCGGTGAGCGTGATTCCTGATAAGTCACAAAACAGTCACGCCCTGACATTGGCGATCGCTAATAAGTCACGTCAGAGACACGCCCTGTGATCGGCGATCACTCATACTTCATGTCGACACACCTCGTGTGAGCAGCGATTGCTGAAAGTTATGTCACAGACACGCCCAACTACTGCCGATTGCTCATACGTCACATAACAAGCACGGCCTCGCGAGTGGCGATTGCTGATAAGTCACAAAACAGTCAAGCCCTGACATTGGCGATCGCTAATACGTCACGTCACAGAACGCCCGGCGAGCGGCGATTGCTGATACTCACAAAACACACGTACTGACATTGGCGATCGCTAATACGTCACGTTACAGACACGCCCCGCGAGCGGCGATTGCTGATAAGTCACGTCAGAGACACGCCCTGTGATCGCGATCACTCATACTTCACGTCAGACACACCCCGTGTGAGCTATTTGACATCACAGCAGAGAGACGGGTTTGGTATTCATATTTGACATCAAAGCCGAGAATCTACCCTGGCATTGATATGTGACATCACAGTAGAGAGTCGAGTCTGGAATTAATTGTTGACATCACAGCAGAGAGACGAGTCTAGAATTGCTATTTGAAATCACAGCAGAATCATGATTCTGGTTTTGATATTTGACATCACAGCAGAGACGCGAGTCTGGCATTGA
>NW_020328955.1:0-33371 GCF_001858045.2 Oreochromis niloticus | reverse complement strand
CCTGGGGCGCACTGACAGAGGAAAGGCTGCCGGACACTGGCGCCACGGGCCCCTGGCCTCAACAGTAGGCAACGGTGAAGTGTCTTGCCCAAGGACACAATGGCCTAGACTTCGTTGTGGAACGTTGTGACTTCCAGAATGTTGGGGAACGTTGGTGGAACGTTAGTGGAATGTTGTGACTCCGGAATGTTGGTGGAACGTTGGTGGAACGTTGGGGAACGTTGGTGGAACGTTGGGGGAACGTTGGTGGAACGTTGTGACTCCCGAATTTTGGGGAACGTTGATGGAACGTTGTGACCCTGGAACGTTGGTGGAACGTTGGTGGAACGTTGTGACTCCGGAACGTTGGTGGAACGTTGGGGGAACGTTGTGACTCTGCAATGTTGGTGGAACGTTGGTGGAATGTTGGTGGAATGTTGGTGGAATGTTGGGGGAACGTTGTGACTCCGGAATGTTGGGGGAACGTTGGGGGAACGTTCGTGGAATGTTGTGACTCCGGAACGTTGGGGAACGTTGATGGAACATTGTGACTCTGGAATGTTGGTGGAACGTTGGTGGAACGTTGGTGGAACGTTGGTGGAACGTTTTGACTCCAGAAAGTTGGTGGAACATTGGTGGAACGTTTGGGGAACGTTGGTGGAACGTTGGTCGAACGTTATGTCTCCGGAACGTTGGTGGAATGTTGGTGGAACGTTGTGACTCCAGAATGTTGGTGGAACATTAGTGGAATGTTGTTGTGACTCCGGAATGTTGGTGGAACGTTGGTGGAATGTTGGTGGAACCTTGTGACTCCGGAACGTTGGGGGAACGTTGGGGGAGCATTGGTGGAATGTTATGACTCTGGAATGTTTGGGGGAACGTTGGTGGAACATTGGTGGAAGGTTGGTGGAATGTTTTGACTCCGGAACATTGGGGGAACGTTGATGGAACATTGTGACTCTGGAATGTTGGTGGAACGTTGGAGGAACATTTTGACTCTGGAACATTGGTGGAACGTTGTGACTCCGGAACGTTGGGGGAACGTTGGTGGAATGTTGTGACTCTGGAACGTTGGGGGAACGTTGATGGAACATTGTGACTCTGTAATGTTGGTGGAACGTTGGTGGAACGTTGTGACTCTGGAACATTGGTGGAACATTGTGACTCCGGAACGTTGGGGGAACGTTCGTGGAACATTGGTGGAACATTGGTGGAACGTTGGTGGAATGTTGTGACTCCGGAACGTTGGGGGAACGTTGGTGGAAAGTTGTGACTGCGGAATGTTGGTGGAACGTTGGTGGAACATTGTGACTCTGGAACGTTGGTGGAACGTTGGTGGAACGCTGTGTCTCTGGAATGTTGGAGGAATGTTGGTGGAATGTTGGTGGAACGTTGGTGGAACGTTGTGACTCCGGAATGTTGGTGCAACGTTGGTGGAACGTTGAGAATCCGGAATGGTGGTGGAACGTTGGTGGAATGTAGTTGGAACATTGGGAATGTTGTGACTCGAGAACGTTGGTGGAATGTGGGGGAACGTTGGGAGAATGTTGTCATTACACCAACGTTGGTGGAACGTTGGGGAACGTTGGTGGAATGTTGGGGGAAGGTTGGTGGAACATTGTGACTCCGGAATGTTGGTTTAACGTTAGTGGAACGTTGTGACTCTGGAACGTTGGTGGAACATTGGTGGAATGTTGGTGGAACGTTTTGACTGCGGAATGATGGGGAAACGTTGGTGGAACGTTGTGACTCCGGAACTTTGGGGGAACGTTGGTGGAACGTTGGGGAAACGTTGCGGAAACGTTGGTGGAACGTTATGACTCTGGAATGTTGGGGAACGTTGGTGGAATGTTGGTGGAATGTTGTGACTCCAGAATGTTGGTGGAACATTAGTGGAATGTTGTGACTCCGGAATTTTGGTGGAACGTTGGTGGAACATTGGTGGATCGTTGTGACTCCGGAATGTTAGGGGAACGTTGGTGGAACGTTGGGGGAACATTGGTGGAATGTTATTACTCCGGATGCTTGGGAAACGTTGGTGGAACGTTGGTGGAATGTTGGTGGAACGTTGGTGGAACGTTGGTGGAACGTTGTGACTCCGGAATGTTGGTGGAACGTTGGAGGAACATTTGTGGAATGCTGTGACTCCGGAACATTGGTGTAACATTGGTGGAACGTTGGAGGAACGTTGGTGGAACGTTGGTGGAAAGTTGTGACTGCGGAATTTGGGGGAACGTTGGTGTAATGTTGTCACTCCGGTATGTTGGGGAACGTTGGGGAAATGTTGTGACTCCAGAATGTTGGGGGAACGTTGGTGGCATGTTGGTGGAATGTTGTGACTCCGGAATGTTGGGGGAACGTTGGTGGAACGTTGTGACTCCGGAATTTTGGGGGACGTTGGGGGAACGTTGGTGGAAAGTTGTGACTGCGGAATGTTGGTGGAACGTTGGTGGAACATTGTGACTCTGGAACGTTGGTGGAACGTTGGTGGAACGCCGTGTCTCTGGAATGTTGGAGGAACGTTGGTGGAATGTTGGTGGAATGTTGGTGGAACGTTGTGACTCCGGAATGTTGGTGCAACGTTGGTGGAATGTTGAGAATCCGGAATGGTGGTGGAACGTTGGTGGAATGTAGTTGGAACATTGGTGGAATGTTGTGACTCGAGAACGTTGGTGGAACGTTGGTGGAACGTTGGTGGAACGTTGTAACTCCGGAACGTTGGGGAAACGTTTGTGGAACGTCGGCGGAATATTGGTGGAACGTTGTGACTCCGGAACGTTGGTGGAACGTTGGTGGAATGTTGGGGGAACGTTGGGAGAATGTTGTCATTACACCAACGTTGGTGGAACGTTGTGAATCCGGGAACGTTGGTGGAACGTTGGGGGAAGGTTGGTGGAACATTGTGACTCCGGAATGTTGGTTTAACGTTGGTGGAACGTTGGTGGAACGTTGTGACTCTGGAACATTGGTGGAACATTGGTGGAATGTTGGTGGAACGTTTTGACTGCGGAATGTTGGGGAAACGTTGGTGGAACGTTGTGACTCTGGAATGTTGGTGGAACGTTGGTGGAATGTTGTGACTCCGGAATGTTGGTGCAACGTTGGTGGAACGTTGTGACTCTGGAACTTTGGGGGAACGTTGGGGAAACGTTGCGCAAACGTTGCGGAAACGTTGGTGGAACGTTGTGACTCCGAATAGTTGGGGGAACATTGGTGGAACGTTGGTGGAATGTTCTCACTCCGGAACGTTGGTGGAACGTTGGTGGAACATTGGAGGAATGTTGCGAATGCGGAACCTTGGTGGAACGTTGGTGGAATGTTATGACTCCGGAATGTTGCGGAAAAGTTGGGGGAACGTTGGTGGAACGTTGGGGGAACATTGGTGGAATGTTATGACTCCGGAATGCTTGGGAAACGTTGGTGGAACGTTGGTGGAATGTTTGTGGAATGTTATGACTCCGGAACGTTGGTGGAACATTGGTGGAATGTTGGGGGAACGTTGGTGGAACGTTGGTGGAACATTGGTGGAACGTTGTGACTCCGGAATGTTGGGGAAAAGTTGGTGGAACGTTGGGGGAACATTGGTGGAATGTTATGACTCCGGAATGCTTGGAAAACGTTGGTCGAACGTTGGTGGAATGTTGGAGTAATGCTGTGACTCCGGATCGTTGGTGGAACGTTGGTGGAACGTTGTGACTCCGGAATTTTGGGGGAACGTTGGTGTAATGTTGCGACTCCGGTATGTTGGGGGAACGTCGGGGGAATGTTGTGACTCCAGAATGTTGGGGCAATGTTGGAACGTTGGGGGAAAGTTGGTGGAACCTTGGGGGAACGTTGTGACTCCGGAACGTTGGTTGAACGTTGGCGGAACGTTGGTGGAACGTTGTGACTCTGGAACGTTGGTGGAACGTTGGTGGAACGTTTTGAATCCGGAATGTTGGGGAAACGTTGGTGGAACGTTGTGACTCTGGAATGTTGGTGGAACGTTGTGACTCTGGAATGTTGGTGGAACGTTGGTGGAATGTGGGGGAACGTTGGTGGAACGTTGGTGGAATGTTGTGACTCCGGAATGTTGGTGCAACATTGGTGGAACGTTCTGACTCCGGAATGTTGGTGGAACGTTGGTGGAACGTTGGTGGAATGTTGTGACTCCGGAACGTTGGGGGAACGTTGGTGGAACGTTGTGACTCCTTAACGTTGGGGAAACGTTTGTGGAACGTTGGCGGAATATTGGTGGAATATTGGTGTAACGTTGGTGGAATTTTGGGGGAACGTGGGGGGAACGTTGTGATTCCACCAACGCTGGTGGAACGTTGGTGGAATGTTGGTGGAACGTTGGTGGAATGTTGTGACTCCGGAATGTTGGGGGAAACATTGGGGGAACGTTGGTGGAACGTTTGGGGAACGTTGGTGGAATGTTGTGACTCCGGAACGTTGGGGGAACGTTGATGGAACATTGTGACTCTGGAATGTTGGTGGAACGTTGGTGGAACGTTGTGACTCTGGAACATTGGTGGAACGTTGTGACTCCGGAACGTTGGTGGAACGTTGGTGGAACGTTGTGACTCTGCAACGTTGGTGGAACGTTGGTGGAACGTTGGTGGAATATTGGTGGAATGTGGTGACTCCGGAACATTGGTGGAACGTTGGTGGTACGTTGGTGGAACGTTGTGACTCCGGAACGTTAGGGGAACGTTTGTGGAATGTTAGAAGAATGTTGTAACTCCGGAATGTTGGTGGAACGTTGGTGGAACGTTGTGACTCCGGAACTTTGGGGGAACGTTGGTGGAACATTGGGGGAAACGTTGCGGAAACGTTGCGGAAACGTTGGTGGAACGTTATGACTCTGGAATGTTGGGGGAACGTTGGTGGAATGTTGGTGGAATGTTGTGACTCCAGAATGTTGGTGGAACATTAGTGGAATGTTGTGACTCCGGAATGTTGGTGGAACGTTGGTGGAACATTGGTGGATCGTTGTGACTCCGGAATGTTGGGGGAATGTTGGTGGAACGTTAGTGGAATGTTATGACTGCGGAATGTTGGGAAAAAGTTGGGGGAACGTTGGTGGAACGTTGGGGGAACATTGGTGGAATGTTATGACTCCGGAATGCTTGGGAAACGTTGGTGGAACGATGGTGGAATGTTGGTGGAACGTTGGTGGAACGTTGGTGGAACGTTGTGACTCCGGAATGTTGGTGGAACGTTGGAGGAACATTGGTGGAATGCTGTGACTCCGGAACATTGGTGGAACATTGGTTGAATGTTGGGGGAACGTTGGTGGAACGTTGTGATTCCGGAATGCTTGGAAAACGTTGGTCAAATGTTTGTGTAATGTTGGAGTAATGCTGTGACTCCGGAACGTTGGTGGAACATTGGTGGAACGTTGGAGGAACGTTGGTGGAACGTTGGTGGAACGTTGGTGGAACGTTGTGACTGCGGAATTTTGGGGGAACGTTGGTGTAATGTTGTCACTCCGGTATGTTGGGGAACGTTGGTGGAACGTTGGTGGAATGTTGTGACTCCGGAACGTTGGGGGAACGTTGGTGGAACAATGGGGGAACGTTGGGGGAACGTTGTGACTGCGGAACATTGGTGGAACGTTGGTGGTACGTTGGTGCAACGTTGGTGGAACGTTAGTAGAATATTGTGAATCCGGAATGGTGTTGGAACGTTGTGACTCCAGAATGTTGGTGGAACATTAGTTTAATGTTGTGACTCCGGAATGTTGGTGCAACGTTGGTGGAACGTTGTGACTCCGGAACTTTGGGGGAACGTTGGTGTAACGTTGGTGTAACGTTGGCGAAACGGTGCGGAAACGTTGGTGGAACCTAGGTGGAATGTTGTGACTCCGGAATGTTGGGGGAACGTTGGTGGAACGTTGGTGGAATGTTCTCACTCCGGAACGTTGGTGGAACGTTGGTGGAACGTTGGGGGAACGTTGGTACTCCGGAACGTTGGTGGAACGTTGTGAATCCGGAACGTTGGTGGAACATTGTGACTCCAGAATGTTTGTGGAACGTTGGTGGAATGTTGTGACTCCGGAATGTTGGTGGCACGTTGGTGGAACGTTGTGACTCCGGAACGTTGGGGGAACATTGGGGAAACGTTGGTGGAACGTTGGTGGAATGTTGTGACTCCGGAATGTTGGGGGAACGTTGGTGGAACGTTGGTAGAACGTTGTGACTCCGGAATGTTGGGGGAACTTTGGGGGAACGTTGGTGGAATGTTATGACTCCGGAATGTTGGTGAAAAGTTGGGGGAACGTTTGGGGAACGTTGGTGGAACATTGGTGGAACGTTGTGACTCCGGAATTTTGGGGGAACGTTGGGAACGTTGGGGGAACATTGTTGGAATGTTATGACTCCGGAATGCTTGGGAAACGTTGGTGGAACGTTGGGGGAACATTGGTGGAACGTTGGGGGAACGTTGATGGAATGTTGCGACTCCGGTATGTTGGGGGAACGTTTGGGGAACGTTGGGGGAATGTTGGGGGAACGTTGTGACTCCGGAACGTTGGGGGAACGTTGTTGGAACGTTGGTGGAATGTTGGTGGAACGTTATGACTCCGGAATGTTGGGGAAAAGTTGGTGGAACGTTGGGGGAACATTGGTGGAATGTTATGACTCCGGAATGCTTGGAAAACGTTGGTTTATTGTTGGTGGAATGTTGGAGTAATGCTGTGACTCCGGAACGTTGCTGCAACATTGGTTGAACGTTGGGGAACGTTGGAAAATCAATGAGAATAATCAATAATTAAAGGGGTATTTGAATTATAATTTTGCTGAAAAGTTCATGTCATCAAGGTCTGATTCAATAATTCAGAGGTAACAAGTGAAAATATAATTAATAGGAATAAAAACTTAAAAAAAAACAACATATAAAACATTGCACGGCCACGCTGTGCTAATTATATATTTTAAAAATAAATGTAGATGTAGGAATTGCAATTAATACAAATCTCAAAGTATTCACAACATTCCTGAACAGAAATAGGCCTCTGCACCTGGGGTGAGGATGTGGCCATGAAAACAATGTGACATGCCATTGGATGTTGCGACACATAATAACATGATGCTAAGCATTGGCCAATGAATGTGAACTAACAACCACAAGGTCGCGGGTATGGCTGCACTGTAGGAAAAAATCCTAATATGAAAGTAGTTTACTGTGCATTTTACAGTTTTGTTCTGTTCTTCTAGAATATCATTAAAGTTATGTAATAGACTGTGACTTCACATTTCAAATGTGAAGTCACACATCACACAATGTTAAATAAATGTAATGTAATAAAACATAATTTTCATGATTATTAAATGTATCTGTCTGTACATATGCATATTTAGATTGTTAAAATACATAAGATAAGATAAGATAAGATAAGATAAGATAACCTTTATTAGTCCCACACGTGGGAAATTTGTTTTGTCACAGCAGGAAGTGAACAGTGCAAAAGTTATGAAGCAAAAATTAGAATACAATAAGAAGAAATACAGTACACAACTGTACAGAATAGAATAAAATAAAATACTATATACAGTAAAATAAAATAGAATAAAATATACAATAGGATAAAAATAGAATACAAATGCTATATACAACTGAGTAAAATACAACGATGCCAGAAAAGATTATTGCACTTAGTGTTATTGCACATGTGTGGATGTGTGTGTTTGATTAGTTTAAGTCTTTGTTGTTGAGTCTGACAGCAGTGGGGAGCAAAGACCTGCGAAATGTTTCTGTCCCACACCGTGGGTGCCGCAGCCTGCCATTGAAGGAGCTGCTCAGTGCTGTCACAGTCTCCTGCATGGGGTGGGAGATGTTGTCCAACAGAGATGACAGCTTAGCCACCATTCTCCTGTCACTCACCACCTCCACTGGGTCCAGAGGGCATCCTAGAACAGAGCTGGCCCTTCTGATCAGCCTGTTCAGTCTCTTCCTGTCCCCAGCAGAGATGCTGCCACCCCAGCAGACCACACCGTAAAAGATGGCTGAGGCCACCACAGAGTCATAGAAGGTCTTCAGGAGTGGGCCCTCCACTCCAAACAACCTGAGTCTCCGCAGCAGGTACAGCCTGCTCTGCCCTTTCCTGTAGAGGCCTTCTGAATTATGAGTCCAGTCCAGTTTGTTGTCCAGATGAACACCAAGGTACCTGTAGCTGTCCACAGCCTCATTGTCCATACCTTGGATGTTCAGTGGTTGCAGTGGAGGATGTTTGTGCCTGCGGAAGTCTACCACCAGCTCTTTGGTTTTACTGGCGTTGATCTGGAGGTAGTTCAGCTGGCACCAGTCCACAAAGTCTTGGGTCAGTCCTCTGTACTCCTTGTCATCCCCATCAGTGATGAGGCCGACTATTGCAGAGTCATCAGAGAACTTCTGCAGGAAGCACTGGGTGGAGTTGTGGGAGAAGTCTGCAGTGTAGATGGTGAAGAGGAACGGAGCCAGAACCGTTCCCCGTGGGGCCCCCGTACTGCAGACGACCCTGTCCGACACACAGCCCTGAGTTCTCACATATTGTGGTCGGTCGGTGAGGTAGTCCAGAATCCAGGTAGTGAGGTGATGGTCCACTCCTGAGTTCTCCAGCTTGTCCTTCAGGACCGTGGGAAGAATGGTGTTGAAGGCACTGGAGAAATCAAAGAACATGATTCTCACAGTGCTCCCAGGGGAGCAAATCTGTTCAAGAAATGATTCAGTTCATTTGCCCAGCTCACATCCCTCCCAGGCAGAGAGTTCTGATGTTTGTGGCCCGAGAAGGTTCTGAGGCCTCTCCAGACTTCACCAACGTTGTTTTGCTGAGGCTGGTTCTCCATCTTCTGCCTGTAGCTGTCCTTCCCATTCCTTATCAGTCCCCTCGGCTCTCTCTGCGCCCTTTTCAACTCCTCTTTGTCTTTGGATTTGAAGGCCCTCCTCTTCTGCTTGAGGACAGCTTTAATTTCTGGGGTAATCCAAGGTTGCACAAATTGCATGCACAAATGTATCATGATTTCACAAATATCTGTCTTATTTGAAAGATTGAACTGTTGAATTCAAATGTAATACTATGAAAAAATATCTAACATGATTCCTATAAGCTTGTGTTACATCACATATGTATTATTATCATTGCTAGTTAGGGCGATTGTGGCTCAAGAGTTGGCAGTTCGCCTTGTGATCAGAAGGTTGGCGGTTCGATCCCTGCCACGGACGCTCTCGGTCATTGTGTCCTTGGTCAAGACTCTTCACCTACCGCCTACTGGTGATGGCCAGAGGGGCCGATGGTGCGACATGGCATTCTCGCCTCTGTCAGTCTGTCCCAGAGGATGCAATCCATTATTACTTAAACAAACTGTTAACTGTACATTTATGTATTATGATTCATATTGCCACATTCATTGACCTTGTTAATAGGTACTTTCATTTTTTGATCACTTTACAGTGTTCCTAATTTAATGTCTAAAAGCACTTGGAAAAGGCAAAATCCCATGTAAAATTAGCACAACGAACTCTATTTTCAGTACTGAAAATAACCGTATTAGGAGAAAGGTATTTTCTGTTATTTTACGGTAGTATTTTGGCGCCCCAGCTGCCAGAATATTACCGTTTTTTTAAGATGTTTTTTTTAACAGTGCATGCTAAAATCCCATGGCATCAAAGCAGTGTGCAATAAAATAATGTGAATAATACATAAATATAAATAAAAGATATTCCTTTACACAGTATAGGTACATAATAGTCCACAGGCTGTAACACTGTAATATAAATAAAATGATAAATGATCATTTTAAATGATAAAAATGATAATCAAATAATAAGAAAAGCAAAGTGAAAAATAAATGTTATCCACATTAACTAAATTAAAAATGGTGTTAATCTTTTGATAATGTAACACAGCCTTTGTCCCAACCAGGACTCGAACCTGCGCTCAGACGGTGGGATTTGATTGGCTGATTCTCCGTTACACCTATACGCGATGGGCCGTTATCAGATGAAAGTACAAAACTCTCAAGAACCCCCCTCCTTGGGGGCATTTTTAAAAATTTCAGGTGGCATTTTTAAAACATGCCATGACATAACACACTGCTGACAGCTGCAAACATCTCAGGTACTGACTTGCTGCTTTCTAATATCTGTGTTTATTTCTGAATATACCTACATGGTTATTAGACATCCCACATAAAGGGTGACAAAGGCAGTAACTATAAATGACCATAACTTTACTGTAAATTACATTGCGATGGGCTCAATTCATATAGTTCTATCACGTGCACACGCATGTTAGCAACCGTAACCACGGCCCGCTGTAGGTATATGAATGCGGCACAAGGTTCCAGTCGTCCCTTTACACTTGCTCTTGGACTTGTCTTGACCTGCTCCAAGCTCAGCTTGTGGATAGATAACGTTTGGAGAATATTTCTACAGAAAGCGGATTTTACAAGAAAACGACAACAACTACTGCATCTTTGGATCTTTTGTACTTGTGTTTCATCATAACAGCAAAGCTTGAAGATGGCTCGTCGTGGACCCCGACTCGTCGACAGTCACCTGGTATATTTCAAAATTTCTTCAATTATTTTAAGAGTCACTAGATGTCACTAATCATTTATGTATTTAAGTAACTAATAATTTAACAAGTTCCAGTGTGAATATCAAGTTTTAATGTGATCAAAATAAGTGTATTATAGACTTTTCCCGGTAAATTGCTTGTATGCTTTAAATTTTCCAGGAGAGGTGTAGAATTTATTACCGATTGGTGAACGAATGTGAAAAAAGGTGTTACTTTGATTTAAAGCCTTCAAATTTGACACTTTTTTCAAATGAAATGGTTAAAATTAGCTTAACATTCGTAAAATGCCCCCCTACCCCAAATATACATATATATGTGTATATCGGTTTCTATGGTAACAGCATCTCCTCACAATGGTAGAACATATAGTAGTAAACATACCAGATCCCCTGTAGATCCTAACATCATTTGCTTCTCTGGATCAAAGGCTTCATTTGAATAAAGTATAACGTTTTCCCAGCTACATAATGCGATTAGTTAGTTATAAATTATAAGTAGTTTTAAATTTACTGTAGAATATTTATATAATACGGTATTCATGCCCAATTCTTTACAAATCAATACCTATTATCCATTACCTACTCGAACGTAGTGTTTGCATAAAGGTTTAAAAAGAACAAATAAACAAAATGGACATATACAAAATACAATACTCTTACCTTAACAGGGTAGTGTGCACAGAGTGAGCTGCCTTGGCAGAGATTTGGTGCTCTTCTTTTAAAAATGGATGTTTCACTTAATGATTGTGGACATAGTTGACATCTTGTTTTCTTCTCACATGAACAAGTCAAGTGTCATTCAGTCTGATATAAATGTAGCCTGTAGCTTTAGCACTGGGTGTTTACTACATTCCTAATGTTATTTTAAACTGGTTTCCTTACAGGCTGTCTTGACTACATTGTTGAACGTCCCGAGAACGCGGCCTTTCTAAAGTCATGAGGATTCTTGATGACACTCTCTTGAGCGCCATCTGTTCTGATGAAGCATGGGACACTGATACCGAGCGTGTCAATGAAGGTGAGTACATTGCCCTCTCACCCTCCCCCTCTTCTCATGAAGAACTGGATGCTGATGCGTGTCAGTGAAGTGGAAGGTGAGTACCCCCCCCCGCCTCACTTTCTTGCACTGAGGTCTGCTTATTGTAAATATCTTGTACTTGTTTGAACACCTTTCAATGTTAAAGTTGACCTTTGTGCTTTTCTGTGTTGGAAAGACACTTTCTTAAACTGAAGTCTGCTTATTGTAAATATCATGTACTTGTTT
Organism: Oreochromis niloticus; assembly: GCF_001858045.2. Classification (NCBI taxonomy): domain Eukaryota; kingdom Metazoa; phylum Chordata; class Actinopteri; order Cichliformes; family Cichlidae; genus Oreochromis; species Oreochromis niloticus. The sequence continues at coordinate 21,589 of NW_020328955.1, read as the reverse complement.
TTACACCTTTTAATGTTAAAGTTGACCCTATGTGCTTTTCAGTGTTGGAAACACACTTTCTTGCACTGAGTTCTTTCTTGCACGTTCCGGAGTCACAACGTTCCACCAATGTTCCACCAACGTTCCACCAACGTTCCATCAACGTTCCCCAAACATTCCGGAGTCAAAACATTCCACCAACGTTGCACCAACGTTGCACAAACATTCCCCCAACGTTCCGGAGTCACAACATTCTACCAAACTTCCACCAACGTTCCGGAGTCACAACGTTCCCCCAACATTCCCCCAACGTTCCCCCAGCGTTCCGGAGTCACAACAATCCACCAACGTTCCACCAAAGTTTCCCAAACATTCCGGAGTCATAATTTTCCACCAACGTTGCCCCAACATTCCAGAGTCACAACGTTCAACCAATGTTTCACCAACGTTCCACGAACGTTCCAGAGACAAACTTTCCACCAACATTCCACCAACGTTCCGGAGTCATAAAGTTCCCCCAACGTTCCACCAATTTTCCACCACTGTTCCACCAACGTTGCCCCAATGTTCTGGAGTCACAATGTTCCACCAACCTTTCCCAAACATTCCGGAGTCATAACATTCCAACAACGTTCCAACAACGTTCCCCCAACATTCCCCCAACATTCCGGAGTCACTGCGTTCCTCCAACGTTCACTCAACATTCCGGAGTCAGAACATTCCACCAATGTTACACCAACGTTCCATCAACGTTCCCCAAACATTCCGGAATTAAAACATTCCACCAATGTTGCACCAACCTTGCACCAACGTTCACCCAGCGTTCCGGAGTCACAACGTTCAAACAACCTTCCACCAAAGTTCCACTAACGTTCCGGATTCACAACGTTCCACCAACGTTCCCCAAAAATCTGGAGTCACAACGTTCCAACAAAGTTCCACCAACATTCCACCAACGTTCTGGAGGCACAACCTTCCACCAATGTTCCACCAACGTTCCGGTGACATAACATTCCACCAATGTTCCACCAATGTTGCACCAACGTTCCACCAACATTCCATCAACGTTCCGGAGTCACAACGTTCCACCAACATTCCACCAACATTTCCCAAACATTCCAGAGTGATAAAATTCCACCAATGTTCCACCAACGTTCCACCAACGTACCGCCGAAGTTCCCCCACCATTCCGGAGTCACAACGTTCCACCAACGTTCCGCCAGCGTTCCACCAACGTTCCACCAATGTTCTACCAATGTTCCCTAACCTTCCGGAGTCCCAACGTCCACCAATGTTCCACCAACGTTCTGCAGTCACAACATACCACAAATTTTCCACCAACGTTCCCCCAACGTTCTGGAGTCACAACATTCCACCAACGTTCCACCAACGTTCCACCAACGTTCTGCAGTCAAAACATACCACAAATATTCCACCAACGTTCCCCCAACGTTCCGGAGTCACAACATTCCACCAACGTTCCACCAACGTTCCACCAACGTTCCCCCTAAGTTCCGGAGTCACAACTTTCCACCAATTTTCCACCAACCTTCACCCAAAGTTCCACCAACGTTCCACTAATATTCCGCCAACGTTCCCCTATTGTTCTGGAGTCACAACGTTCCACCAACGTTCCCCCAACATTCCAGAGTCACAATATTCCACCAACATTTCCCCAAAGTTCTGGAGTCACAACGTTTCCCCAACGTTCCCCCAACGTTCCCCCAACGTTCCGGAGTCACAACATTCCACCAATGTTCCACCAACGTTCCACCCACGTTCCCCCTTCATTCCGGAGTCCCAACGTTCCACCAACATTCCCCAAAAATTCTGGAGTCACAACATTCCACCAACATTCCGTAGTCATAACCTTCCACTAATGTTCCAACAACATTCCCCCAAAGTTCCCCAACGTTCCGGAGTCACAAAATTCCCCTAACGTTCCCTGAACGTTCCGGAGTTACAATATTCCACCAATCTTCCACCAACGTTCCCCCAACATTGCGGAGTCACAACATTCCACCAGTGTTCCCCCAACGTTCCACCAACGTTCCACCAACGTTCTGCAGTCACAACATACCACAAATATTCCACCAACGTTCCCCCAAAGTTCCGGAGTCACAACATTCCCCCGACATTACCCAATGTTCCGGAGTCACAACGTTCCCCCAATGTTCCCCCAATGTTGCACCAACATTCCCCCAACATTCCGGAGTCACAATGTTCCATCAACGTTCCACCAACGTTCCAACAAAGTGCCCCCAACATTCCGGAGTCACAACATTCCACCAACGTTCCACCAACGTTCCAACAAAGTGCCCTCAACATTCCGGGGTCACAACATTCCCCCCACGTTCCCCAATGTTACCCCAACGTTCCCCCAACATTCCGGAGTCACAATGTTCAACCAACGTTCCACCAAAGTTCCACCAACGTTCCACCAACGTTCCCCCAGCATTCCCCCAATGCTCCCCCAAGGTTCCCCAATGTTCCGGAGTCCCAACGTTCCCCCAACGTTCCGGAGTCACAATGTTCCACCAACGTTCCACCAACGTTCCCCCAACGTTCCGGAGGCACAATGTTCCACCAACGTTCCACCAACGTTCTACCAACGTTCCAGAGTCACAATATTCCACCAACATTCCACCAACGTTGCCCCAACGTTCCGGAGTGACAATGTTCCACCAACATTCCACCAACGTTCCCCCAGCATTCCCCCAATGTTCCCCCAAGGTTCCCCAACGTTCCGGAGTCCCAACGTTCCCCCAACGTTCCGGAGTCACAATGTTCCACCAACGATCCACCAACGTTTCCCCAACGTTCCGGAGTCCCAACGTTCCCCCAACGTTCCGGAGTCACAATGTTCTACCAACGTTCCACCAACGTTTTCCCAACATTCCCCCAATGTTCCCCCAACTTTCCCCAACGTTCCGGAGTCCCAGCTTTCCACCAACATTCCACCAACGTTACACCAACGTTCCACTAAAGTTCCCCAACGTTCCCCCAACGTTCCGGAGTCACAATGTTCCACCAACGTTCCACCAACGTTCCCCTAACATTCCGGAGTAACAATGTTCCACCAACGTTCCACCAACGTTCCACCAACGTTCCACCAACATTCCGGAGTCACAACATTCCACCAACGTCCCCCCAACGTTCCAACAAAGTGCCCTCAACATTCCGAGGTCACAACATTCCACCGGCGTTCCATCAACATTCTCCCAACGTTCCACCAACGTTCCACCAAAGTTCTGCAGTCACAACATACCACAAATGTTCCACCAACGTTCCCCCAAAGTTCCGGAGTCACAATATTCCCCCGACATTACAGCAGAGAGACGAGTCTAGAATTGCTATTTGAAATCACAGCAGAATCATGATTCTGGTTTTGATATTTGACATCACAGCAGAGACGCGAGTCTGGCATTGATTTTTGATATCAAAGCAGAGAGGTGAGTCTGGTATTCCTATTTGACATCACAGGAGAGAGACGAGTCTGGAATTGATTTTTGACATCACAGCAGAGAGACGAGTCTGGAATTGCTATTTGACATCACAGCAGAGTGACGAGTCTTGTATTGATATTTGACATCACATCAGAGACACGCCCTGTGCTCGGCGATAGCTCATACTTCACGTCAGACACACCCCGTGTGAGTGGCGATTGCTGATAAGTTATGTCACAGACACGCCCAACTATTGGCAATTGCTCATACGTCACATAACAAACACGGCCTGCGAGTGGCGATTACAGATAAGTCACATCACAGTCACGCCCTGACATTGGCGATCGTTAATATGTCACGTCACAGACACGCCTGGCGAGCGGCGATTGCTGATAACTGACAAAACACTCACGTACTGACATTGGCTATAGCTAATACGTCACGTTACAGACACGCCCAGCTAGCGGCGATTGCTGATAAGTCACGTCACAGACACGCCCTGTGATCGACGATCACTCATACTTCACGTCAGAAACACCCCGTGTGAGCTATTTGACATCACAGCAGAGAGACGGGTTTGGTATTGATATTTGACATCACAGCCGAGAATCTACTCTGCCATTGATATTTGACATCACAGTAGAGAGTCGAATCTGGAATTAATTGTTGACATCACAGCAGAGAGACGAGTCTAGAATTGCTATTTGAAATCACAGGAGAATCATGATTCTGGTTTTGATATTTGACATCACAGCAGAGACGCGAGTCTGGCATTGATATTTGACATCACAGCAGAGAGGTGAGTCTGGTATTCCTATTTGACATCACAGGAGAGAGACGAGTCTGGAATTGATTTTTGACGTCACAGCAGAGAGACGAGTCTAGAATTACTATTTGAAATCACAGCAGAATCATGATTCTGGTTTTGATATGTAACATCACAGCAGAGACGCGAGTCTGGCATTGATATTTGACATCACAGCAGAGAGTACAGTCTGGTAGTGACATTTGAAATAACAGTAGAAACACGAGTCTGGTATTGATATTTGACATCACAGTTGAGAGAGACAAGTCTGGTATTGATATTTGACATCACAGCAGAGATTCATGTCTGGCATTGATATTTGACATCACAGCAGAGAGGTGAGTCTGGTATTGATATGTGACATCACAGCAGGGAATCTATTTTGGCATTGCTATTTGACATCACAGGAGAGAGACGAGTCTGGAATTGATTTTTGACATCACAGCAGAGAGACAAGTCTTGTATTGATATTTGACATCACGTCAGAGACACGCCCTGTGCTCGGCGATAGCTCATACTTCACGTCAGACAAACCCCGTGTGAGTGGCGATTGCTGATAAGTCACAAAACAGTCAACCCCTTACATTGGCGATCGCTAATAAGTCACGTCACAGACACGCCCGGCGAGCGGCGATTGCTGATAAGTTATGTCAAAGACACGCCCAGGTATTGGCGATTGCTCATACGTCACATAACAAACACGGCCTGCGAGTGGCGATTGCTGATAAGTCACATCACAGTCACGCCGTGACATTGGCGATCGCTAATAAGTCACGTCACAGACACGCCCGGTGAGCGCTGATTCCTGATAAGTCACAAAACAGTCACGCCCTGACATTGGCGATCGCTAATAAGTCACGTCAGAGACACGCCCTGTGATCGGCGATCACTCATACTTCATGTCGGACACACCTCGTGTGAGCAGCGATTGCTGATAAGTTATGTCACAGACACGCCCAACTACTGCCGATTGCTCATACGTCACATAACAAGCACGGCCTGCGAGTGGCGATTGCTGATAAGTCACAAAACAGTCAAGCCCTGACATTGGCGATCGCTAATACGTCACGTCACAGACACGCCCGGCGAGCGGCGATTGCTGATATCTCACAAAACACTCACGTACTGACATTGGCGATAGCTAATACGTCACGTTACAGACACGCCCCGCGAGCGGCGATTGCTGATAAGTCACGTCAGAGACACGCCCTGTGATCGGCGATCACTCATACTTCACGTCAGACACACCCCGTGTGAGCTATTTGACATCACAGCAGAGAGACGGGTTTGGTATTCATATTTGACATCAAAGCCGAGAATCTACCCTGGCATTGATATGTGACATCACAGTAGAGAGTCGAGTCTGGAATTAATTGTTGACATCACAGCAGAGAGACGAGTCTAGAATTGCTATTTGAAATCACAGCAGAATCATGATTCTGGTTTTGATATTTGACATCACAGCAGAGACGCGAGTCTGGCATTGATATTTGACATCACAGCAGAGAGATGAGTCTGGTATTCCTATTTGACATCACAGGAGAGAGACGAGTCTGGAATTGATTTTTGACATCACAGCAGAGAGACGAGTCTAGAATTGCTATTTGAAATCACAGCAGAATCATGAATCTGGCATTGATATTTGACATCACAGCAGGGAATCTATTTTGGCATTGCTATTTGACATCACAGCAGAGAGGTGAGTCTGGAATTGATTTTTGACATCACAGCAGAGAGACGAGTCTGGAATTGCTGTTTGACATCACAGCAGAGTGACGAGTCTGGTATCGATATTTGACATCAAAGAGAGAGACAAGTCTTTTATTGATATTTGACATCACGTCAGAGACACGCCCTGACATTGGCGATCGCTAATACGTCACGTCACAGACACGCCCGGCGAACGGGGATTGCTGATAAGTCACAAAACAGTCACGGTCTGACATTGGCGATCACTAATAAGTCACGTCACAAACACGCCCGGCGAGCGGCGATTGCTTATAAGTCATGTCAGAGACACGCCCTGTGATCGGCGATCACTCATACTTCACGTCAGACACACCCCGTATGAGCTATTTGACATCACAGCAGAGCGACGGGTTTGGTATTGATATTTGACATCACAGCCGAGAATCTACTCTGGCATTGATATGTGACATCACAGTAGAGAGTCGAGTCTGGAATTAATTGTTGACATCACAGCAGAGAGACGAGTCTAGAATTGCTATTTGAAATCACAGCAGAATCATGATTCTGGTTTTGATATTTGACATCACAGCAGAGACGCGAGTCTGGCATTGATATTTGACATCACAGCAGAGAGACAAGTCTTGTATTGATATTTGACATCAAAGCAGAGAGACAAGTCTTGTATTGATATTTGACATCACGTCTGAGACAGGCCCTTTTCTCGGCGATAGCTCATACTTCACGTCAGACACACCCGTGAGTGGCGTGAGTGGCGATTGCTGATAAGTTATGTCACAGACACGCCCAACTATTGGCGATTGCTCATACGTCATATAACAAACAATGCCTGCGAGTGGCGATTGCTGATAAGTCACAAAACAGTCACGCCCTGACACTGGCCATCGCTAATAAGTCACGTCACAGACACGCCCGGTGAGCGCTGATTGCTGATAAGTCACAAAACAGTCACGCCCTGACATTGGCGATCGCTAATACGTCACGTCACAGACACGCCCGGCGAGCGGCGATTGCTGATAAGTCACGTCAGAGACACGCCCTGTGATCGGCGATCACTCATACTTCACGTCAGACACACCCCGTGTGAGCTATTTGACATCACAGCAGAGAGACGGGTTTGGTATTGATATTTGACATCACAGCTGAGAATCTACTCTGGCATTGATATGTGACAGCACAGCAGAGAGGTGAGTCTGGTATTGATATGTGACATCACAGCAGGGAATCTATTTTGGGATTGCTATTTGACATCACAGGAGAGAGACAAGTATTGTATTGATATTTGACATCACGTCAGAGACACGCCCTGTGCTCGGCGATAGCTCATACTTCACTCAGACAAACCCCGTGTGAGTGGCGATTGCTGATAAGTTATGTCACATTACACTCACGCCCTGACATTAGCGATCTCTAATAAATCACGTCATAGACACGCCGGGCGAGCCGCGATTGCTTATAAGTGACAAAACAGTCACGCCCTGACATTGGCGATCGCTAATACGTCACGTCATAGACACGCCGGGCGAGCAGCGATTGCTTATAAGTGACAAAACAGTCACGCCCTGACATTGGCGATCGCTAATACGTCACGTCACATACACGCTCGGCGAGCGGCAATTGCTGATAAGTTATGTCACAGACACGCCCAACTATTGGCGATTGCTCATACGTCACATTACAAACACGGCCTGCGAGTGGCGATTGCTGATAAGTCACATCACATTCACGCCCTGACATTGGCGATCGCTAATACGTCACGTCACAGACACGCCCGGCGAGCGGCGATTGCTGATAAGTCACGTCAGAGACACGCCCTGTGATGGGCGATCACTCATACTTCACGTCAGACACACCCCGTGTGAGTGGCGATTGCTGAGAAGTTATGTCACAGACACGCCCAACTATTGGCGATTGCTCATACGTCACATAACAAACAATGCCTGCGAGTGGCGATTGGTGATAAGTCACAAAACAGTCACGCCCTGACATTGGCGATCGCTAATACGTCACGTCACAGACACGCCCGGCGAGCGGCGAATGCTGATAAGTCACGTCAGAGACACGCCCTGTGATCGGCGATCACTCATACTTCACGTCAGACACACCCCGTGTGAGTGGCGATTGCTGATAAGTTATGTTACATTACACTCACGCCCTGACATTAGCGATCTCTAATAAATCACGTCACAGACACACCCGGAGAGCGGGGATTGCTGATAAGTCACGTCAGAGACACGCCCAACTATTGGCTATTGCTCATATGTCACATAACAAACAATGCCTGCGAGTGGCGATTGCTGATAAGTCACAAAACAGTCACGCCCTGACACTGGCGATCGCTAATACGTCACGTCATAGACACGCCGGGCGAGCAGAGATTGCTTATAAGTCACAAAACAGTCACGCCCTGACATTGGCGATCGCTAATACGTCACGTCACAGACACGCCCGGCGAGCGGCGATTGCTGATAAGTTATGTCACAGACACGCCCAACTATTGGCGATTGCTCATACGTCACATAACAAACAATGCCTGCGAGTGGCGATTGCTGATAAGTCACAAAACAGTCACGCCCTGACACTGGCGATCGCTAATAAGTCACGTCACAGACACGCCCGGTGAGCGCTGATTGCTGATAAGTCACAAAACAGTCACGCCCTGACATTGGCGATCGCTAATACGTCACGTCACAGACACGCCCGGCGAGCGGCGATTGCTGATAAGTCACATCAGAGACACGCCCTGTGATCGGCGATCACTCATACTTCACGTCAGACACACCCTGTGTGAGTGGCGATTGCTGATAAGTTATGTCACAGACACGACCAACTATGGGCGATTGCTCATACGTCACATAACAAACAATGCCTGCGAGTGGCGATTGCTGATAAGTCACAAAACAGTCACGCCCTGACATTGGCGATCGCTAATACGTCACGTCACAGACACGCCCGGCGAGTGGCGATTGCTTATAAGTCACATCAGAGACACGCCCTGTGATCGGCGATCACTCATACTTCACGTCAGACACACCCTGTGGTAGTGGCGATTGCTGATAAGTTATGTCACAGACACGCCCAACTATTGGCGATTGCTCATACGTCACATAACAAACAATGCCTGCGAGTGGCGATTGCTGATAAGTCACAAAACAGTCACGCCCTGACACTGGCGATCGCTAATACGTCACGTCACAGACACGCCCGGCGAGCGGCGATTGCTGATAAGTTATTCAAGACACGCCAACTATGCGATGCTCATACGTCACATAAAAACAATGCTGCGAGTGGCGATGCTGATAAGTCACAAAACAGTCACGCCCTGACATTGGCGATGGCTAATGCGTCACGTCACAGACAGGCCCGGCGAGCGGCGATTGCTGATAAGTTATGTCACAGACACGACCAACTATTGGCGATTGCGCATACGTCACATAACAAACAATGCCTGCGAGTGGCGATTGCTGATAAGTCACAAAACAGTCACGCCCTGACATTGGCGATCGCTAATACGTCACGTCACAGACATGCCCGGCGAGCGGCGATTGCTGATAAGTCACAAAACAGTCACGCCCTGACATTGGCGATCGCTAAGATGTCACGTCACAGACAAGCCGGCGAGCGGCGATTGCTGATAAGTCACAAAACAGTCACGCCCTGACATTGGCGATCGCTAAGATGTCACGTCACAGACAAGCCCGGCGAGCGGCGATTGCTGATAAGTCACATCAGAGACACGCCCTGTGATGGCCGATCACTCATACTTCACGTCAGACTCACCCCGTGTGAGTGGCGATTGCTGATAAGTTATGTCACAGACACGCCCAGCTATTGGCGATTGCTCATACGTCACAAAACAAACACGGCCTGCGAGCGGCGATTGCTGATAAGTCACATCACAGTCACGCCCTGACATTGGCGATCGCTAATACGACACGTCACAGACACGCCCGGCGAGCGGCGATTGCTGATAAGTTATGTCAAAGACACGCCCAGCTATTGGCGATTGCTCATACGTCACATAACAAACACGGCCTGCGAGTGGCGATTGCTGATAAGTCACATCACAGTCACGCCCTGACATTGGCGATCGCTAATACGTCACGTCACAGACATGCCCGGCGAGCGGCGATTGCTGATAAGTCACGTCAGAGACGCCCTGTGATGGGCGATCACTCATACTTCACGTCAGACACACCCCGTGTGAGTGGCGATTGCTGATAAGTTATGTCACAGACACGCCCAACTATTGGCGATTGCTCATACGTCACATAACAAACAATGCCTGCGAGTGGCGATTGCTGATAAGTCACAAAACAGTCACGCCCTGACATTGGCGATCGCTAATACGTCACGTCACAGACACGCCCTGCGAGCGGCGATTGCTGATAAGTCACGTCAGAGACACGCCCTGTGATCGGCGATCACTCATACTTCACGTCAGACACACCCCGTGTGAGCAACCATTGCTGATAAGATATGTCACAGACACGCCCAACTACCGGCGATTGCTTATACGTCACATAACAAGCACGGCCTGCGAGTGGCGATTGCTGATAAGTCACAAAACAGTCACGCCCTGACATTGGCGATCGTTAATACGTCACGTAACAGACACGCCCGGCGAGCGGCGAATGCTGATAAGTCACAAAACAGTCACGCCCTGACATTGGCGATCGCTAAGATGTCACGTCACAGACAAGCCCGGCGAGCGGCGATTGCTGATAAGTTTTGTCAAAGACACGCCCAGCTATTGGCGATTGCTCATACGTCACATAACAAACACGGCCAGCGAGCGGCGATTGCTGATAAGTCACGTCAGAGACACGCCCTGTGATGGCCGATCACTCATACTTCACGTCAGATACACCCCGTGTGAGTGGCGATTGCTGATAAGTTATGTCACAGACACGCTCAGCTATTGGCGATTGCTCATACGTCTCAAAACAAACACGGCCTGCGAGCGGCGATTGCTGATAAGTCACATCACAGTCACGCCCTGACATTGGCGATCGCTAATACGACACGTCACAGACACGCCCGGCGAGCGGCGATTGCTGATAAGTTATGTCAAAAACACGCCCAGCTATTGGCGATTGCTCATACGTCACATAACAAACACGGCCTGCGAGTGGCGATTGCTGATAAGTCACATCACAGTCACGCCCTGACATTGGCGATCGCTAATACGTCACGTCACAGACATGCCCGGCGAGCGGCGATTGCTGATAAGTTATGTCACAGACACGCCCAACTATTGGCGATTGCTCATACGTCATATAACAAACAATGCCTGCGAGTGGCGATTGCTGATAAGTCACAAAACAGTCACGCCCTGACACTGGCGATCGCTAATACGTCACGTCACAGACACGCCCGGCGAGCGTCGATTGCTGATAAGTCACGTCAGAGACACGCCCTGTGATGGGCGATCACTCATACTTCACGTCAGACACACCCCGTGTGAGTGGCGATTGCTGATAAGTTATGTCACAGACACGCCCAACTATGGGCGATCCCTCATACGTCATATAACAAACAATGCCTGCGAGTGGCGATTGCTGATAAGTCACAGAACAGTCACGCCCTGACATTGGCGATCGCTAATACGTCACGTTACAGACACGCCTGGCGAGCGGCGGTTGCTGATAAGTTATGTCACAGACACGCCCAACTATTGGCGATTGCTCATACGTCATATAACAAACAATGCCTGCGAGTGGCGATTGCTGATAAGTCACAAAACATTCACGCCCTGACATTGGCGATCGCTAATACGTCACGTCACAGACACGCCCGGCGTGCGGCGATTGCTGATAAGTCACGTCAGAGACACGCCCTTTTATGGCCGATCACTCATACTTCACGTCAGACACACCCCGTGTGAGTGGCAATTGCTGATAAGTTATGTCACAGACACGCCCAACTATGGGCGATCCCTCACATGTCACGTCACAGACACGCCCGGCGAGCAGCGATTGCTGATAAGTCAAAAAACAGTCACGCCCTGACATTGGCGATCGCTAATACGTCACGTCACAGACACACCGGGCAAGTGGCGATTGCTGATAAGTTATGTCACAGACACGCCCAACTATTGGCGATTGCTCATACGTCACATAACAAACAATACCTGCGAGTGGCGATTGCTGATATGTCACAAAACACTCACGCCCTGACATTGGCGATCGCTAATACTTCACGCCACAGACAAGCCCGGCGAGAGGCGATTGCTGATAAGTCACATCAGAGACACGCCCTGTGATCGGCGATCACTCATACTTCATGTCGGACACACCTCGTGTGTAAGGAGATTGGAAAGAAAGCGTGAAATCTGGAGGGAACCTCCAGCTTTCCACGCCAGCTGTGACGCACACTTAGAAGCGGGTGAGATGGATATCAGAGTGCAGGAGCCCAGGAACACATCCAAGACCTGAAACATAAGGAGAGTGGAAAGAAAGCGTTGTGAAATCTGGAGGGAACCTCCAGCTTTCCACGCCAGCTGTGACGGACACTTAGAAGCGGGTGAGATGGATATTAGAGTGAAGGAGCCCAGGAACAGATCCAAGACCTGAAACATAAGGAGAGTGGAAAGAAAGCGTTGTGAAATCTGGAGGGAACCTCCAGGTTTCCACGCCTGCTGTGATGGATGCTTACAAGCGGTTGAGATGGATATCAGAGTGCAGGAGCCCAGGAACACATCCAAGTCCTGAAACATAAGGAGAGTGGAAAGAAAGCGCTGTGAAATCTGGAGGCAACCTACAGGTTTCCACGCCTGCTGTGATGGATGCTTACAAGCGGGTGAGATGGATATCAGAGTGCAGGAGCCCAGGAACAGGTCCAAGACCTGAAACATAAGGAGAGTGGAAAGAAAGCGTTGTGAAATCTCTAGGGAACCTCCAGGTTTCCACGCCTGCTGTGATGGATGCTTACAAGCGGTTGAGATGGATATCAGAGTGCAGGAGCCCAGGAACACATCCAAGACCTGAAACATAAGGAGAGTGGAAAGAAAGCGTTGTGAAATCTGGAGGCAACCTACAGGTTTCCACGCCTGCTGTGATGGATGCTTACAAGCGGGTGAGATGGATATCAGGGTGCAGGAGCCCAGGAACAGATCCAAGACCTGAAACATAAGGAGAGTGGAAAGAAAGTGTTGTGAAATCTGGAGGCAACCTCCAGGTTTCCACGCCTGCTGTGATGGATGCTTAAAAGCGCGTGAGATGGATATCAGAGTGCAGGAGCCCAGGAACAGATCCAAGACCTGAAACATAAGGAGAGTGGAAAGAACGCGTTGTGAAATCTGGAGGGAACCTCCAGGTTTCCACGGCGGCTGTGATGGATGCTTACAAGCGGGTGAGATGGATATCAGAGTGCAGAAGCCCAGGAACAGGTTCAAGACCTGAAACATAAGGAGAGTGGAAAGAAAGCGTTGTGAAATCTGGAGGGAACCTCCAGGTTTCCACGGCGGCTGTGATGGATGCTTACAAGCGGGTGAGATGGATATCAGAGTGCAGGAGCCCAGGAACAGGTTCAAGACCTGAAACATAAGGAGAGTGGAAAGAAGGCGTTGTGAAATCTGGAGGGAACCTCCAGGTTTCCACGCCTGCTGTGATGGATGCTTACAAGCGGGTGAGATGGATATCAGAGTGCAGGAGCCCAGGAACAGGTCCAAGACCTGAAACACAAGGAGAGTGGAAAGAAAGAGTTGTGAAATCTGGAGGGAACCTACAGGTTTCCACGCCTGCTGTGATGCATGCTTACAAGCAGGTGAGATGGATATCAGAGTGCAGGAGCCCAGGAACAGATCCAAGACCTGAAACACAAGGAGATTGGAAAGAAATCGTTGTGAAATCTGGAGGCAACCTCCAGGTTTCCACGCCTGCTGTGATGGATGCTTACAAGCGGGTGAGATGAATATCAGAGTGCAGGACCCCAGGAACAGGTCCAAGACCTGAAACAGAAGGAGAGTGGAAAGAAAGAGTTGTGAAATCTGGAGGGAACCTACAGGTTTCCACGCCTGCTGTGATGCATGCTTACAAGCGGGTGAGATGGATATAAGAGTGCAGGAGCCCAGGAACAGGTCCAAGACCTGAAACACAAGGAGAGTGGAAAGAAAGTGTTGTGAAATCTGGAGGCAAACTACAGGTTTCCATGCCTGCTGTGATGGATGCTTACAAGCGGGTGAGATGGATATCAGAGTGCAGGAGCCCAGGAACACATCCAAGACCTGAAACACAAGAAGAGTGGAAAGAAAGCGTTGTGAAATCTGGAGGGAACGTCCTGGTTTCCACGCCTGCTGCGATGGATGCTTACAAGCGGGCGAGATGGATATCAGAGTGCAGGAGCCCAGGAACAGGTTCAAGACCTGAAACATAAGGAGAGTGGAAAGAAAGCGTTGTGAAATCTGGAGGGAACCTCCAGGTTTCCACGCCTGCTGTGATGGATGCTTACAAGCGGGTGAGATGGATATCAGAGTGCAGGAGCCCAGGAACAGGTCCAAGACCTGAAACACAAGGAGAGTGGAAAGAAAGTGTTGTGAAATCTGGAGCGAACCTACAGGTTTCCACGCCTGCTGTGATGGATGCTTACAAGCGGGTGAGATGGATATCAGAGTGCAGGAGCCCAGGAACACATCCAAGACCTGAAACACAAGGAGAGTGGAAAGAAAGTGTTGTGAAATCTGGAGGGAACCTCCAGGTTTCCACGCCTGCTGTGATGGATGCTTACAAGCGGGTGAGATGAATATCAGAGTGCAGGACCCCAGGAACAGGTCCAAGACCTGAAACAGAAGGAGAGTGGAAAGAAAGAGTTGTGAAATCTGGAGGGAACCTACAGGTTTCCACGCCTGCTGTGATGCATGCTTACAAGCAGGTGAGATGGATATCAGAGTGCAGGAGCCCAGGAACAGATCCAAGACCTGAAACACAAGGAGATTGGAAAGAAATCGTTGTGAAATCTGGAGGGAACCTCCAGGTTTCCACGCCTGCTGTGATGGATCCTTACAAGCGGGTGAGATGGATATGAGAGTGCAGGACCCATGAACATGTCCAAGACCTGAAACACAAGGAGAGTGGAAAGAAAGCGTTGTGAAATCTGGAGGGAACCTCCAGGTTTCCACGGCGGCTGTGATGGATGCTTACAAGCGGGTGAGATGGATATCAGAGTGCAGGAGCCCAGGAACAGGTTCAAGACCTGAACATAAGGAGAGTGGAAAGAAAGCGTTGTGAAATCTGGAGGGAACCTCCAGGTTTCCACGCCTGCTGTGATGGATGCTTACAAGCGGGTGAGATGAATATCAGAGTGCAGGACCCAGGAACAGGTCCAAGACCTGAAACAGAAGGAGAGTGGAAAGAAAGAGTTGTGAAATCTGGAGGGAACCTACAGGTTTCCACGCCTGCTGTGATGCATGCTTACAAGCAGGTGAGATGGATATCAGAGTGCAGGAGCCCAGGAACAGAACCAAGACCTGAAACACAAGGAGATTGGAAAGAAATCGTTGTGAAATCTGGAGGGAACCTCCAGGTTTCCACGCCTGCTGTGATGGATCCTTACAAGCGGGTGAGATGGATATCAGAGTGCAGGACCCCAGGAACAGATCCAAGACCTGAAACACAAGGAGATTGGAAAGAAATCGTTGTGAAATCTGGAGGGAACCTCCAGGTTTCCACGCCTGCTGTGATGGATGCTTACAAGCGGGTGAGATGGATATCAGAGTGCAGGACCCCAGGAACATGTCCAAGACCTGAAACACAAGGAGAGTGGAAAGAAAGCGTTGTGAAATCTGGAGGGAACCTCAGGTTTCCACGCGGCTGTGATGGATGCTTACAAGCGGGTGAGATGGATATCAGAGTGCAGAGCCCAGGAACAGGTCAAGACCTGAAACATAAGGAGAGTGGAAGAAAGCGTTGTGAATCTGGAGGGAACCTCCAGGTTTCCACGGCGGCTGTGATGGATGCTTACAAGCGGGTGAGATGGATATCAGAGTGCAGGAGCCCAGGAACAGGTCCAAGACCTGAAACATAAGGAGAGTGGAAAGAAAGCGTTGTGAAATCTGGAGGGAACCTCCAGGTTTCCACGCCTGCTGTGATGGATGCTTACAAGCGGGTGAGATGGATATCAGAGTGCAGGAGCCCAGGAACAGATCCAAGACCTGAAACACAAGGAGAGTGGAAAGAAAGTGTTGTGAAATCTGGAGCGAACCTACAGGTTTCCACGCCTGCTGTGATGGATGCTTACAAGCGGGTGAGATGGATATCAGAGTGCAGGAGCCCAGGAACACATCCAAGACCTGAAACACAAGGAGAGTGGAAAGAAAGCGTTGTGAAATCTGGAGGGAACCTCCAGGTTTCCACGCCTGCTGTGATGGATGCTTACAAGCGGGTGAGATGAATATCAGAGTGCAGGACCCCAGGAACAGGTCCAAGACCTGAAACAGAAGGAGAGTGGAAAGAAAGAGTTGTGAAATCTGGAGGGAACCTACAGGTTTCCACGCCTGCTGTGATGCATGCTTACAAGCAGGTGAGATGGATATCAGAGTGCAGGAGCCCAGGCACAGATCCAAGACCTGAAACATAAGTAGATTGGAAAGAAAGTGTCAGGAGTTTTCCTGTATTGCAACTCAGGTCAGAATAAAAACGCTCAGACAGGTTTACCGTGTACACGGGTGAGGCTCAGGGAGACTCGCACCCTGCAGTAAAAGAAACAGTCTTTATTCATAGAGCACATACAGGAAGAGATAAAATAGAACTGTGCTGCATGCAGGTTTCCTGTGGAGCACAGAGTGTAACTTCCTCATTTAGGAGTCTGCACAGAGTGTGACTTCCCCATTTAAGCTGAATACTGAAAGAGCAAACACATTTAGATAATGAAACGTACTTTTAAGCATAACATAATAAAAATCCCCAAATCCTAAAAAATCTCTTAACATTCCCTCCTGTTGTACATATGTATATGTACATAGCAACCACTAACAGTGTATCAGCCTACGGCCACTTGTAAACATTATTAGCCAAGACATCATAAAATAGTGGGTTTCGTGAGTATGTTAAATCCAAGTGTCTATCTCATTATCACCTTCTTCATTCTGTGACAGGGTGATGCAAGCATGAATTGAAGCAGTTACCATTTTTGATACCATGTTCTTCAAACATGGTATGACACATGAAGTGAAAAGACACAATAACAGTATTATAACACCAAAAAAAACAAGTCCTTTAATCAGCAGGGACTTCCAAGAGCCGCTTAAAAGCCACGTAAGCCAGTCTTCTGTGTTTGTGGCACAGTCTCGTTACTGTGCATCCCGAAGTTGTCTGAGTGTTTTCAGAGCATCAGTCATGTTCGGTGAGTGCACATTATCTGGAATGTATGTGCAACATGTGTTGTTAAAGAGGACACCTTTCTCGGCGAGAATCATGTCCAATGCTACCCTGTGTTGCATTACTGCAATGCGCAGAGCGTCAATCTCCTGATCCCGTTCGTCGTTGAATTTACATGAAGCATTCAGAACCTTTTGTCTTTCAGTCCAAAGTTTAAATTCCTCTGGGACATCGGAACCCCATATGGAATCATGCTGCTTGAGGTCTGGGGTGCTTCGTCTTTTCCTTGTTGTTGACGTTGATGTTGACGTGGCGTCCATGGTTATCTTGAAAGTGTGGTCAGATATGAAAATGGGAGCGCACTGAGCGCAGATGTTGCTGCTCTTCACGGGCCCTCCAAGAGCGTGTGTCTGTACTGCTTTGCAGTTGGTGGTGTTTCCCATTGGCGTGGATCCATTCGCTTGGCGGTAGCATAGGCTGTGGCTTAAATTCCCATTGTTTCAAGAAAGACTGGGAATGATTTAGCCTTACTTCTGTGCTTCACTTTCAGGTCAACCCAGAACCATTCGTCACATGTGCCATTTCGTAGTCCTATCTGGAGAGGTTCCTCATGGTTGACCACGATTCCCTGGAATTGATACCCAAGGCTGGCGTAGCTTGTGGCACACTTTGCTTGAATTATGTCCATTGCTTCGCGTACAAGGTGGCGTATTGTGTCGTTGGGGGCATATAGGAGCAAACATAGCAGTCTTTTCTGGGTGTGCTGTCATGTATATATCGATACCATGCGTTGTTCATCCATGGGTGAATGTGGTCTTGTGTCATGTCATGAAGATGTGAGTTGTCATGTGTCCATCTTGTCTGCAGGTGGTGTTGTTCATCTTCTTTCTTTCGGGTGAGTGTTAATAAACTCACCAGGAGTGCAACATTAGCCACTAGGAGGACGAGTGTCTTCACAATGACCAGACACACCTGTGACCTCTGATGAGTAGACTACTGGCAAGAAGAAGAGGGCGGGGTGTACCCGATCAGCCCTCCCTCCACCAATAGATCACCAGGAGTTAGGGGTGTCGGCGTCTAAACGCTTAGGTTGTCACTCACTTTTTTGCAGTGACTTTGATGGATCCAAAACGGTCTTTCTGCTATTTTGCAGGCAGTAGGTGTGGTGAGTAGCACTTGATAAGGACCTTCCCACCTTGGTGAACTCCAATTTTTCCTTTGGAGTACTTTGATCAGGATCCAATCACCTGGTTTCAACCTGCAAGACACTGGAGAGATGTCACTCGGCAGTTGGTTGTTTAGAACAATCTCTTTATTTTCAAGTAATTTAGTCATCCATTCGGCTAGTGTAGTTTCTCTTATTGACTTATGTATGGGCTCACTTGTAATTGGTAGTGGAAATGGTCTACCGTGAATGATTTCAAAAGGTGTGAGTTTCTGAGAACTTTGTGTCAGTCTCATCCACATTTTTACTAGGCCTACACACTCAGGCCATGGTCTCCCTGTTTCTTCCATGCATTTTCTCAGTCTCTGTTTTATTGCCGTTAGTTCTTTCCACTAGTCCGGCACTTTGCACTTCAACAGTGCACAGTGATGTTTGATGCTAAATCTAGTGCTTCAGAGACCTTACTGATTACTTCATTAACAAAATGTGTCCCATTGTCTGATCTTATCAGAGTGGGGATGCCATATGTTGGAATGAAATGGTTGCACAAACATTTTGCTACTGAGATGGCGTCTGTTTTTTACTGGATAGATTTCTGGCCATTTTGAGATCACGTCTATGATCACTAGAGCGTATTCTGAGCCTTGGCATTCATTTAGCTCAATAAAACCCATGTGGATCGTATGAAAAGGATAAGGTGGTGTGCATTATGCGCATTATGTGCATTATGTTTTTGGCAAATCATGCATGTTCCGACAAATTTCCGAAATTTTATCTATCCTATTTTATCCTATCCCCCCTCCTGTTGACAATAATGCTGCTGATTTGTGTAGGGACTTTGGTAGTATTGGTTTGCCATTACAAGTCATCAAACCACTTTCTAGCTGTGCTCCACAGTTTAACCATTTCCTTGTTCTATAGTTGGTGCGGCTTTTCGTTCATTCATAAGCACATCAAGTGGTATTTGCATTGAGGAGTCAGACATTAATGTGTCTATAGTTTGTTGTGCTGCTGCTTTTGCGGCTTTGATCTGCAAAGTTATTGCCTTCAGTGACCTCTGAGCAGCCTTTCTGGTGTGCAGCATATTACAAAATGCTAACTGTTTTGGCATATAAACACTTCCAACAGTGCCTTCAAAAGATTCCATGTTGCAGTTGGGTTAGGGGAACAGGCACGTATGACAGCTGTGAGTTCTGCACTCTGTGCAGAGTGTGAGGAAGTTAGTGCTTTTGCTTCTAAAATTGTGTCTACTGTGGTTACCGCATAACCTACACAGTTCCGCCCAAGGCTACTTTTGGACGCTGAACCGTCTACAAAGATATCAACGAAACCAGCCTGTGGGGTGCTGTGAAGGTCAGCGCGTGATACAGCATACAGCAATTCTGATGTGTGACAGTGTAAGCAAAATGCCTACATAGGAAAGTGTCTGGCATGTGTCAAACTTCTGAGTTAGGAAAAAACCTTGCATTGCTTACAGTTCATAGCTCACAGCTCTAAAACTAGGCATCAGCAAATCATATGCCCAAATCATTATGTGTTACTGTGATCCACAAGTATGATCACAAATTTGTTTTCCAAACTTACTAAGCAAACAACAAAAACAAAACAAATTGCCTATGGCATCAAGGCTTTGCGTTCATATTAATTGAGTGTAAGCTGCTTTCTTCATTGCAAGTGTTTATTGCAATAAGGTTAATTCATGCATCATATCACTGAGTTCTAAATTCAAACTATCTCTTCTGACCTTTCCAAAAATAATTTCACATATAACAATTTGAGTATGTGTGTCTGTTCATTAATATAGTTGTCAATCATTTCTGTCATTATTTTGCCTTCTTTTGTTTATGACATGGCGGACATCTCTAAACAATCATGAGTTCAGCCTTCAATTTCAACCCAATTATACCCTGTATCCTCGCACTCGCACTTCCCCAATTAATCTATGCTTTTGACACTGTACTCAAGGTTCCAGGTTGAGAGAAATCCACCTGTACTGACACACTGAAGCATACAATTAATATCATTATCTGTAGGAGCCATTTTCGGTAATACCTTATGTGCCGCTAGAGGTCACCTTTTCTGTTTGTTGATGTAAAGGTATTTAAGGTAGATGCACCCCAGATAGCAAGACGACATTGAATCTATGTTGATTTTCATCCGAACCGTCGTATATGGTCGGGGTTGAAATGCCAATGTGTAACACATTGAAATACTGTGGTAAACCGATGGTCTTACTATAGAGACGTTGTAGCGATGTTGATTCACCGTTGTTTTTTTGTCATTGATATTGATCTATTTATAGTCGACCAGGTGACAACAACGTCGAGAAACGTCTATTTATAGTTGACGATCATTCGCTCCGGTCACATCAAAAACCATCGATTTGTAGTTGAGCATTAATTGCATTGCAACTGATCGGTATAAAGTACAGAGAAAGTAGATTTATTGTTCATTTGTTATCAATGACTTGGTCTAGTTCACCAGCTTTAAAAATCGTGTCTACGTGCAATTTATGTATAGTTGACCGGGAAATTAAAGCAGCGATCACTTGGACTATTCCGCAGCACCCTCTCACATTGGTACATCCCCCAGTATCATTGTCTTCTACAGTAGAGCGGGACATTTGATTTACTCTCAGCGGAATTGACCGGAGAAGGCATCAGTTCATGCACTGCACTGGCCTGCACCACGATTAGTATAAGGTAAGAATGAATGATTTTTTTTTTCTACTCGTTATTTCCATGTTTGCATTTGAATAACAGTAAAAAACTCGTTAATGTTGTACATTAACGAGTTTTTTTTACTGTTATTTACGTTGCTCCCACAAAATGTGGGAGCCCAAAATGTGTCTACTTCTTGCAATCCGGCAACAAATAAATTGCACTGCGAACAATATCAACAAAGAAAACATTTCGTTTCATAATTTCTTCGTTATATTCCCTTACAAAGCTAGCTTTAACAGCTTTGAGGTTCCTTTGTTCTTGCCGTCGCCTCGGCGCTTGACCAGACTTTCGCTCTGTAGTTGCTAGTACTACAAAAAATTCTAAATCTGTGATATATGATTGATAAACGTAAAAGTTAACTGTTACGTGTTCAATGACTTTGTTACTTTTGATGATTGGAGAGCACTCGCTTCAATTCGCACACGAAACTTTAGACTCATTTGAATGCT
>NW_020328954.1:0-13630 GCF_001858045.2 Oreochromis niloticus | reverse complement strand
GGAGGGAACCTCCAGGTTTCCACGCCAGCTGTGAGGACTTAAAGCGGGTGAGATGGATATCAGAGTGCAGGAGCCCAGGAACAGATCCAAGACCTGAAACATAAGGAGAGTGGAAGAAAGCGTGTGAAATCTGGAGGGAACCTCCAGGTTTCCACGCCTGCTGTGATGGATGCTTACAAGCGGTGAGATGGATATCAGAGTGCAGGAGCCCAGGAACACATCCAAGACCTGAAAACATAAGGAGAGTGGAAAGAAAGCGTGTGAAATCTGGAGGGAACCTCCAGGTTTCCACGCCTGCTGTGATGGATGCTTACAAGCGGTGAGATGGATATCAGAGTGCAGGAGCCCAGGAACATCCAAGACCTGAAACAAAGGAGTGGAAGAAAGCGTTGTGAAATCTGGAGGGAACCTCAGGTTTCCACGCCTGCTGTGATGGATGCTTACAAGCGGTGAGATGGATATCAGAGTGCAGGAGCCCAGGAACACATCCAAGACCTGAAACATAAGGAGAGTGGAAAAAAGCGTTGTGAAATCTGGAGGGAACCTCCAGGTTTCCACGCCTGCTGTGATGGATGCTTACAAGCGGGTGAGATGGATATCAGAGTGCAGGAGCCCAGGAACAGATCCAAGACCTGAAACTAAGGAGAGTGGAAAGAAAGCGTTGTGAAATCTGGAGGAACCTCCAGGTTTCCACGCCTGCTGTGATGGATGCTTACAAGCGGGTGAGATGATATCAGAGTGCAGGAGCCCAGGAACAGATCCAAGACCTGAAACATAAGGAGAGTGGAAAGAAGCGTTGTGAAATCTGGAGGGAACCTCCAGGTTTCCACGCGCTGTGATGGATGCTTACAAGCGGGTGAGATGGATATCAGAGTGCAGGAGCCCAGGAACAGGTCCAAGACCTGAAACATAAGAGAGTGGAAGAAAGCGTTGTGAAATCTGGAGGGAACCTCCAGGTTTCCACGCGCTGTGATGGATGCTTACAAGCGGGTGAGATGGATATCAGAGTGCAGGAGCCCAGGAACAGGTCAAGACCTGAAACATAAGGAGAGTGGAAAGAAAGCGTTGTGAAATCTGGAGGGAACCTCCAGGTTTCCACGCCTGCTGTGATGGATGCTTACAAGCGGGTGAGATGATATCAGAGTGCAGGAGCCCAGGAACAGTCCAAGACCTGAAACACAAGGAGAGTGGAAAGAAAGCGTTGTGAAATCTGGAGGGAACCTACAGGTTTCCACGCCTGCTGTGATGGATGCTTACAAGCAGGTGAGATGGATATCAGAGTGCAGGAGCCCAGGAACAGATCCAAGACCTGAAACACAAGGAGAGTGGAAAGAAAGCGTTGTGAAATCTGGAGGCAACCTCCAGGTTTCCACGCCTGCTGTGATGGACTGCTTACAAGCGGTGAGATGGATATCAGTGTGCAGGAGCCCAGGAACAGTCCAAGACCTGAAACAAAGGAGAGTGGAAAGAAAGCTTGTGAAATCTGGAGGGAACCTCAGGTTTCCACGCCTGCTGTGATGGATGCTTCAAGCGGGTGAGATGGATATCAGAGTGCAGGAGCCCAGGAACAGTCCAAGACCTGAAACACAAGGAGAGTGGAAAGAAAGCGTTGTGAAATCTGGAGGGAACTCAGGTTTCCACGCCTGCTGTGATGGATGCTTACAAGCGGGTGAGATGGATATCAGAGTGCAGGAGCCCAGGAACATCCAAGACCTGAAACAACAAGGAGAGTGGAAAGAAAGCGTTGTGAAATCTGGAGGGAACCTCCAGGTTTCCACGCCTGCTGTGATGGATGCTTACAAGCGGGTGAGATGGATATCAGAGTGCAGGAGCCCAGGAACAGGTCCAAGACCTGAAACATAAGGAGAGTGGAAAGAAAGCGTTGTGAAATCTGGAGGGAACCTCCAGGTTTCCACGCCTGCTGTGATGGATGCTTACAAGCGGGTGAGATGGATATCAGAGTGCAGGAGCCCAGGAACAGGTCCAAGACCTGAAACACAAGGAGAGTGGAAAGAAGCGTTGTGAAATCTGGAGGAACCTACAGGTTTCCACGCCTGCTGTGATGGATGCTTACAAGCGGGTGAGATGGATATCAGAGTGCAGGAGCCCAGGAACACATCCAAGACCTGAAACACAAGGAGAGTGGAAAGAAAGTGTTGTGAAATCTGGAGAGAACCTCCAGGTTTCCACGCCTGCTGTGATGGATGCTTACAAGCGGGTGAGATGGATATCAGAGTGCAGGACCCAGGAACAGGTCCAAGACCTGAAACAAAGGAGAGTGGAAAGAAGTTGTGAAATCTGGAGGGAACCTACAGGTTTCCACGCCTGCTGTGATGGATGCTTACAAGCGGTGAGATGGATATCAGAGTGCAGGAGCCCAGGAACAGATCCAAGACCTGAAACATAAGGAGATGGAAAGAAAGTTGTGAAATCTGGAGGAACCTCCAGGTTTCCACGCCTGCTGTGATGGATGCTTACAAGCGGGTGAGATGGATATCAGAGTGCAGGAGCCCAGAACAGATCCAAGACCTGAAACACAAGGAGAGTGGAAAGAAAGCGTTGTGAAATCTGGAGGGAACCTCCAGGTTTCCACGGCTGTGATGGATGCTTACAAGCGGTGAGATGGATATCAGAGTGCAGGAGCCCAGGAACAGTCCAAGACCTGAAACATAAGGAGAGTGGAAAGAAAGCGTTGTGAAATCTGGAGGGAACCTCCAGGTTTCCACGGCGGCTGTGATGGATGCTTACAAGCGGGTGAGATGGATATCAGAGTGCAGGAGCCCAGGAACAGGTTCAAGACCTGAAACATAAGGAGAGTGGAAAGAAAGCGTTGTGAAATCTGGAGGGAACCTCCAGGTTTCCACGCGCTGTGATGGATGCTTACAAGCGGTGAGATGGATATCAGAGTGCAGGAGCCCAGGAACAACCAAGACCTGAAAACACAAGGAGAGTGGAAAGAAATCGTTGTGAAATCTGGAGGGAACCTCCAGGTTTCCACGCCTGCTGTGATGGATGCTTACAAGCGGGTGAGATGGATATCAGAGTGCAGGACCCAGGAACAGATCCAAGACCTGAAACACAAGGAGATGGAAAGAAATCGTTGTGAAATCTGGAGGGAACCTCCAGGTTTCCACGCCTGCTGTGATGGATGCTTACAAGCGGTGAGATGGATATCAGAGTGCAGGACCCAGGAACAGATCCAAGACCTGAAACACAAGGAGAGGGAAAGAAATCGTTGTGAAATCTGGAGGGAACCTCCAGGTTTCCACGCGCTGTGATGGATGCTTACAAGCGGGTGAGATGGATATCAGAGTGCAGAAGCCCAGGAACAGGTTCAAGACCTGAAACATAAGGAGAGTGGAAAGAAAGCGTTGTGAAATCTGGAGGGAACCTCCAGGTTTCCACGCGGCTGTGATGGATGCTTACAAGCGGGTGAGATGGATATCAGAGTGCAGGAGCCCAGGAACAGGTTCAAGACCTGAAACATAAGGAGAGTGGAAAGAAAGCGTTGTGAAATCTGGAGGAACCTCCAGGTTTCCACGCCTGCTGTGATGGATGCTTACAAGCGGGTGAGATGGATATCAGAGTGCAGGAGCCCAGGAACAGATCCAAGACCTGAAACACAAGGAGAGTGGAAAGAAAGTGTTGTGAAATCTGGAGGGAACCTACAGGTTTCCACGCCTGCTGTGATGGATGCTTACAAGCGGGTGAGATGGATATCAGAGTGCAGGAGCCCAGGAACACATCCAAGACCTGAAACACAAGGAGAGTGGAAAGAAAGCGTTGTGAAATCTGGAGGGAACCTCAGGTTTCCACGCCTGCTGTGATGGATGCTTACAAGCGGGTGAGATGGATATCAGAGTGCAGGACCCAGGAACAGGTCCAAGACCTGAAACAGAAGGAGAGTGGAAGAAAGAGTTGTGAAATCTGGAGGGAACCTACAGGTTTCCACGTCTGCTGTGATGCATGCTTACAAGCAGGTGAGATGGATATCAGAGTGCAGGAGCCCAGGAACAGATCCAAGACCTGAAACATAAGGATGGAAAGAAAGTGTCAGGAGTTTCCTGTATTGCAACTCAGGTCAGAATAAAACGCTCAGACAGGTTTACCGTGTACACGGGTGAGGCTCAGGGAGACTCGCACCCTGCAGTAAAAAGAAACAGTCTTTATTCATAGAGCACATACAGGAAGAGATAAAATAGAACTGTGCTGCATGCAGGTTTCCTGTGGAGCACAGAGTGTAACTTCCTCATTTAGGAGTCTGCACAGAGTGTGACTTCCCCATTTAAGCTGAATACTGAAAGAGCAAACACATTTAGATAATGAAACGTACTTTTAAGCATAACATAATAAAAATCCCCAAATCCTAAAAAATCTCTTAACATTCCCTCCTGTTGTACATATGTATATGTACATAGCAACCACTAACAGTGTATCAGCCTACGGCCACTTGTAAACATTATTAGCCAAGACATCATAAAATAGTGGGTTTCGTGAGTATGTTAAATCCAAGTGTCTATCTCATTATCACTTCTTCATTCTGTGACAGGGTGATGCAAGCATGAATTGAAGCAGTTACCATTTTTGATACCATGTTCTTCAAACATGGTATGACACATGAAGTGAAAAGACACAATAACAGTATTATAACACCAAAAAAAACAAGTCCTTTAATCAGCAGGGACTTCCAAGAGCCGCTTAAAAGCCACGTAAGCCAGTCTTCTGTGTTTGTGGCACAGTCTCGTTACTGTGCATCCCGAAGTTGTCTGAGTGTTTTCAGAGCATCAGTCATGTTCGGTGAGTGCACATTATCTGGAATGTATGTGCAACATGTGTTGTTAAAGAGGACACCTTTCTCGGCGAGAATCATGTCCAATGCTACCCTGTGTTGCATTACTGCAATGCGCAGAGCGTCAATCTCCTGATCCCGTTCGTCGTTGAATTTACATGAAGCATTCAGAACCTTTTGTCTTTCAGTCCAAAGTTTAAATTCCTCTGGGACATCGGAACCCCATATGGAATCATGCTGCTTGAGGTCTGGGGTGCTTCGTCTTTTCCTTGTTGTTGACGTTGATGTTGACGTGGCGTCCATGGTTATCTTGAAAGTGTGGTCAGATATGAAAATGGGAGCGCACTGAGCGCAGATGTTGCTGCTCTTCACGGGCCCTCCAAGAGCGTGTGTCTGTACTGCTTTGCAGTTGGTGGTGTTTCCCATTGGCGTGGATCCATTCGCTTGGCGGTAGCATAGGCTGTGGCTTAAATTCCCATTGTTTTCAAGAAAGACTGGGAATGATTTAGCCTTACTTCTGTGCTTCACTTTCAGGTCAACCCAGAACCATTCGTCACATGTGCCATTTCGTAGTCCTATCTGGAGAGGTTCCTCATGGTTGACCACGATTCCCTGGAATTGATACCCAAGGCTGGCGTAGCTTGTGGCACACTTTGCTTGAATTATGTCCATTGCCTTCGCGTACAAGGTGGCGTATTGTGTCGTTGGGGCATATAGGAGCAAACATAGCAGTCTTTTCTGGGTGTGCTGTCATGTATATATCGATACCATGCGTTGTTCATCCATGGGTGAATGTGGTCTTGTGTCATGTCATGAAGATGTGAGTTGTCATGTGTCCATCTTGTCTGCAGGTGGTGTTGTTCATCTTCTTTCTTTCGGGTGAGTGTTAATAAACTCACCAGGAGTGCAACATTAGCCACTAGGGGACGAGTGTCTTCACAATGACCAGACACACCTGTGACCTCTGATGAGTAGACTACTGGCAAGAAGAAGAGGGCGGGGTGTACCCGATCAGCCCTCCCTCCACCAATAGATCACCAGGAGTTAGGGGTGTCGGCGTCTAAACGCTTAGGTTGTCACTCACTTTTTTGCAGTGACTTTGATGGATCCAAGACGGTCTTTCTGCTATTTTGCAGGCAGTAGGTGTGGTGAGTAGCACTTGATAAGGACCTTCCCACCTTGGTGAACTCCAATTTTTCCTTTGGAGTACTTTGATCAGGATCCAATCACCTGGTTTCAACCTGCAAGACACTGGAGAGATGTCACTCGGCAGTTGGTTGTTTAGAACAATCTCTTTATTTTCAAGTAATTTAGTCATCCATTCGGCTAGTGTAGTTTCTCTTATTGACTTATGTATGGGCTCACTTGTAATTGGTAGTGGAAATGGTCTACCGTGAATGATTTCAAAAGGTGTGAGTTTCTGAGAACTTTGTGTCAGTCTCATCCACATTTTTACTAGGCCTACACACTCAGGCCATGGTCTCCCTGTTTCTTCCATGCATTTTCTCAGTCTCTGTTTTATTGCCGTTAGTTCTTTCCACTAGTCCGGCACTTTGCACTTCCAACAGTGCACAGTGATGTTTGATGCTAAATCCTAGTGCTTCAGAGACCTTACTGATTACTTCATTAACAAAATGTGTCCCATTGTCTGATCTTATCAGAGTGGGGATGCCATATGTTGGAATGAAATGGTTGCACAAACATTTTGCTACTGAGATGGCGTCTGCTTTTTTTACTGGATAGATTTCTGGCCATTTTGAGATCACGTCTATGATCACTAGAGCGTATTCTGAGCCTTGGCATTCATTTAGCTCAATAAAACCCATGTGGATCGTATGAAAAGGATAAGGTGGTGTGCATTATGCGCATTATGTGCATTATGTTTTTGGCAAATCATGCATGTTCCGACAAATTTCCGAAATTTTATCTATCCTATTTTATCCTATCCCCCTCCTGTTGACAATAATGCTGCTGATTTGTGTAGGGACTTTGGTAGTATTGGTTTGCCATTACAAGTCATCAAACCACTTTCTAGCTGTGCTCCACAGTTTAACCATTTCCTTTGTTCTATAGTTGGTGCGGCTTTTCGTTCATTCATAAGCACATCAAGTGGTATTTGCATTGAGGAGTCAGACATTAATGTGTCTATAGTTTGTTGTGCTGCTGCTTTTGCGGCTTTGATCTGCAAAGTTATTGCCTTCAGTGACCTCTGAGCAGCCTTTCTGGTGTGCAGCATATTTACAAAATGCTAACTGTTTTGGCAATATAAACACTTCCAACAGTGCCTTCAAAAGATTTCCATGTTGCAGTTGGGTTAGGGGAACAGGCACGTATGACAGCTGTGAGTTCTGCACTCTGTGCAGAGTGTGAGGAAGTTAGTGCTTTTGCTTCTAAAATTGTGTCTACTGTGGTTACCGCATAACCTACACAGTTCCGCCCAAGGCTACTTTTGGACGCTGAACCGTCTACAAAGATATCAACGAAACCAGCCTGTGGGGTGCTGTGAAGGTCAGCGCGTGATACAGCATACAGCAATTCTGATGTGTGACAGTGTAAGCAAAATGCCTACATAGGAAAGTTGTCTGGCATGTGTCAAACTTCTGAGTTAGGAAAAACCTTGCATTGCTTACAGTTCATAGCTCACAGCTCTAAAACTAGGCATCAGCAAATCATATGCCCAAATCATTATGTGTTACTGTGATCCACAAGTATGATCACAAATTTGTTTTCCAAACTTACTAAGCAAACAAACAAAAACAAAACAAATTGCCTATGGCATCAAGGCTTTGCGTTCATATTAATTGAGTGTAAGCTGCTTTCTTCATTGCAAGTGTTTATTGCAATAAGGTTTAATTCATGCATCATATCACTGAGTTCTAAATTCAAACTATCTCTTCTGACCCTTTCCAAAAATAATTTCACATATAACAATTTGAGTATGTGTTGTCTGTTCATTAATATAGTTGTCAATCATTTCTGTCATTATTTTGCCTTCTTTTGTTTATGACATGGCGGACATCTCTAAACAATCATGAGTTCAGCCTTCAATTTCAACCCAATTATACCCTGTATCCTCGCACTCGCACTTCCCCAATTAATCTATGCTTTTGACACTGTACTCAAGGTTCCAGGTTGAGAGAAATCCACCTGTACTGACACACTGAAGCATACAATTAATATCATTATCTGTAGGAGCCATTTTCGGTTAATACCTTATGTGGCCGCTAGAGGTCACCTTTTTCTGTTTTGTTGATGTAAAGGTATTTAAGGTAGATGCACCCCAGATAGCAAGACGACATTGAATCTATGTTGATTTTTCATCCGAACCGTCGTATATGGTCGGGGTTGAAATGCCAATGTTGTAACAACATTGAAATACTGTGGTAAACCGATGGTCTTACTATAGAGACGTTGTAGCGATGTTGATTCACCGTTGTTTTTTTGTCATTGATATTTGATCTATTTATAGTCGACCAGGTGACAACAACAACGTCGAGAAAACGTCTATTTATAGTTGACGATCATTCGGCTCCGGTCACCATCAAAAACCATCGATTTGTAGTTGAGCATTAAATTGCATTGCAACTGATCGGGTATAAAGTACCAGAGAAAGTAGATTTATTGTTCATTTGTTATCAATGACTTGGTCTAGTTCACCAGCTTTAAAAAATCGTGTCTACGTGCAATTTATGTATAGTTGACCGGGAAATTAAAGCAGCGATCACTTGGACTATTCCGCAGCACCCCTCTCACATTGGTACATCCCCCAGGTATTCATTGTCTTCTACAGTAGAGCGGGACATTTGATTTACTCTCAGCGGAATTGACCGGAGAAGGCATCAGTTCATGCACTGCACTGGCCTGCACCACGATTAGTATAAGGTAAGAATGAATGATTTTTTTTTCTACTCGTTATTTCCATGTTTGCATTTGAATAACAGTAAAAAACTCGTTAATGTTGTACATTAACGAGTTTTTTTACTGTTATTTACGTTGCTCCCACAAAATGTGGGAGCCCAAAATTGTGTCTACTTCTTGCAATCCGGCAACAAATAAATTGCACTGCGAACAATATCAACAAAGAAAACATTTTCGTTTCATAATTTCTTCGTTATATTCCCTTACAAAGCTAGCTTTAACGCTTTGAGGTTTCCTTTGTTCTTGCCGTCGCCTCGGCGCTTGACCCAGACTTTCGCTCTGTAGTTGCTTAGTACTACAAAAAATTCTAAATCTGTGATATATGATTGATAAACGTAAAGTTAACTGTATAAACGTGTTCAATGACTTTGTTACTTTTGATGATTGGAGAGCACTCGCTTCAATTCGCACACGAAAACTTTAGACTCAATTTGAATGCTCACGCAGCATGCCCACGTGACTGTACGTTGCACGCGTACATGACTTTCCGTTTGTGCCTTGAATAATGAATAAGGCTACGTCCACACGTACCAGCGTCTTTTTGAAACCGCTGATTTTTCTATGCGTTTGCACCTTTTGTCCACATGTAATGTATGTCTGGCCGTACATTGTGTTTGTATTTCCAGGCACATTTCACGAAGCAGAATGCAGTCTTCAGAGATATCCACGTGAACGCTGTGATACGTCTGACCTTCAGTCCGAAGAAGAAACCCAGACCAGTCTTAAAAGAAAGCACAAGTAAAACCTTTTTATTCACAAACATATCTTTGATTGTTAAGAATTTATGATCTTGTCTTTTGTACATATCTGTGGTGCTTGCATACTGCAATATACCACATAATATAGTCCAAAAAGTGGAAGTTTGTAAACTTTTTAAAAATGCAAAGCAGTGTACACTTGTGCACTTCAAAAATTCATTGTATACTGTACCTTCTTGCACGTCTCTGTTTCCTGTGTGTGTTGTTAGAAATCAAACTAACTTTAGGAAACAATATGCCAAAAGCATATTTACAATTACTTAAGACCGTTTTTAATTTCTTTTCTTTAGACCAAATCCCCTGTACACATATACGGACTCAGAGGATGAGCAGCCTACAAAAAAACGGTTTCCCCAGGCCCCTCGAGTGAAAATACCAGGTAATAAAATACTGTCTAGTGTCTGTGTACATATCTGTGTCTGACACGAGGAAACTTTTTTGACAAGTTGTCTGTATTCTTAAATACTTAAAAAATTATCTTTTTCTAAACAGCCCTCATCACTCCGCAGTCTGCCCCCCAGCCCACTGATAGCAACCATCATAATGCCCCACCCAGCTTCCGGCACCTTTCGCCACTCCGGCACAAACCGACACAGCTTTGCGATCTCGCCAGCATGCAGAGTCTGATGTCTTCCCTATAGATGGTATGCTTTTAAAAAAGCTTTAAAGCTGCATCACAATGTCATTGTACTCTTATCTAAAAAAACCCCCAATTTATACTCCTGAATGTCATCTTGTTGTGATTTTTTTTTTCTGTAGATTCCAGAGACTCTGTGAGGCCACTATTACAAGGCAAGTTTGAAAATCTTGGAATTTCACAGTTTACATGGTATAACAAATATATGTGACAGGCAAAAACTAGTAAACACTTTTAGCAGTTACAAGAACTAACAAATGAATATCCAACAAAAGGGAATAGAAATACATTGTACTGCCAATACTTTGGTTTATTCTTTGTATGACTTGAAAATCAGGCTTTAGGGAAAACTAAATGACATGTTTCTATCATCAATTACATGAAGTAAACACACAAGCACTTGCATACACATTTAAGACATGAGACACGCTAATTCCATCTCATAAAATGTGTCTATAGGTGAGACGCTTTGCGTTGATTGGTGCTGCTGGACCACACTGGAGGTGCGAGTCCGCCGTGTAATGGTTTATGCCATTACAAAGGAGCTGGCCTCTGTACTCAACTGGGCAGGGGAAAAAAAAAACCCCTAGAAAAATTTAGAGTAATTTGAAACAACAATCTACACCCAAACAGGATTAAGATTAAGGACAACCCTCAACAGTTTTGGAGATTCCCAAGTCCTCCTCGAATGTTGCCCGAAACTATCCCTAGTCATCGCTAGGTGAAGGATAGATTTCTCTATCCAGCAGGGAGCGTCACCTCCGAGAAAGTTCTTAAGGGTTGCATAACCAATGGGACTTGAACCCACAAAATGACCAAATTCCCTATCACACTAAATTAGCAGCTCCAACTGCTTTCTCTTTTCATTCCTTTATTCTCATTACTCAGTACTGTCACTTATACTTCATTATCATTACTTCAACCGGTAAACCTCATAAAAAACTTCAGCAAAATCAAAACAGACATTCACCAGTAATTTTCAGTGAGTAGACTTCAATTTTGTCATATCCAATCTAGCACATTTTGGAAACTTCAACAGGTATGTGCCTTACCTTTGTTTAAGCCGGCTTGTCTCTCACTTCAGACCACTGACTCGTATCTGTCCGCCTGACCACCTCGGACCCTGTCCAGCACCTCCAATGGTCTTTCTCTCTCTCCAACCACCGAACGAGCCCCCAAATGTTAAGGTTCAAAAGTTGGAGAAAAGAGTACAGAGGTTCTCAACCTCAAATGAGACACTGGTCCAGAAGGTATGATCAAAGCGAAGATTTATTGTTTACACGCGTGGAGTTCAACACTGAGCAACGTCAGCGATTGAACTGAACTTAAAATAATTAGACAAAGGTTATAGGGTTGGGGGTGATACTGCTCCCCCCCTCTCAGACACAATACAGCATACGTCAACTCAAAACCACAAAATGTTCCTGCTAACTTTAACATAGTTTAAAGAACATTACGTCTCATCTCCATCCCGGTGTCGCCCCACGTACGCCTTCTTATCTCAACATCAGTTGCACTTCCTCTAAGTACTTCGGCACAATTCTGCAATTGCAGCAAAAACCCATCTTCACTTCTTACTTACCAAAATAGATCTATTATGGTGTGTATGTGTGTGTCTGCAGTGTATGCTATGTATGTGTCATGACCTCTCCTGCACTCCGGCTCACCTCACACCCCTCGTCCTAGCCAGACATAAGGCCTGTGCTCGTGCACAGCTGAACTATGAGTGACTTTTGGCCTAAATGTCACACTCAAATGATGATACTCAAACCATGAAGGAAACTTACTCAAACTGAACATAAATGAAACTTAAGACTTACTCAAAAGGATATAAGTGATAAATGATACAAACTTAACTCTTAGCTCTAAAGAATATAAGGATATAAGGATATAACTCCAGGCATATGTCATGTAAGCAGGTGTGTTGCAATTCCTTTCAGAGCTCCTGTCCTCCTCACCGTGTATTGGCTGATCATAACGCCCGCCAAGAGTTTCTGACCTTCACTTGACCAGGAGCCACAGCTCTTTAATAAGCTCAAATGCAATCATGTATAAAAGATTAAAATCATTTTCATAACACAGGTTTTCCTTCTCAGATCTGCCAATATGTTTGCTCCTCCTAATATAGTCTAAAAGCAACCCCAAGCAAAACAATTTGAACTTTCCCCTATCAGTGATCCCTCTAACTAATGTGTGTGTGTATGTCTCGTCTGTCTGTGGGTGCACAGAGTGTGCATCTGCTCTCTGAACAGTTTCACTTCTGCAAAAGCATGGCTTGCAGACACATTTCCTGTCAGCCTGCAGTCAGCTTCTCACCCACTGAAGACTTCAGTATAAGAATACAAAAACATTCAAAACCTTTAAATTATAAATTCAACTCCACAATTTGAAGTGGTTATAACAACCTGTAATAAAGACTAATATAATACCCATATATTTGAACATCTGAATGCCTCTGAATGCAACATCACTATTAACATGAAATGGTAATGATGATTATAAAAATAGCAGCAAATAATAGCAATAAAATATTTCTCCTCTCGATAGACCAGACAAAGCAAAAGGGCATTTAAAGAGACAGCGCTGTGCAGATGCATATTTGGTAAGTTTTAACATTTATTGTAGTTTTATGAGCCTAAAGTGAACAATAAAGGGATCAATTGATGTGCTGGGTGCGTTTCACATTTCCTATGTCTGGTTTTTGCTATATTACTTTGTCTTTCTTAATAACAAGACTTTCATGTCCGGTTAATCTGGAGATGGAGTCTTTGGTCTTTGGCTTGTTTTGTCCTCGGGTTGTACACTTTGTACAGCCCGAGGACCCATGTTTTCTTTTTTTTTTTTTTTAAAGGATACACGGCACACCATGCTAAGACATATCACATTTTCAGCTTATAGCTCTTTGGGAATCAAATGCGGCAGTTTGCTGATTTCCGCCTGGTGACTTTCATGTTTATCAGCCTAGGAGTTTACATACTTTCTCCCTGCTGAAGACAATTAACAAGAGCTTATTCATGTGCTCTAATTCCCTTTTTTTGTCTTTGTTTTTTTTGTGTGTGTCTATTTTTGTCCTAGATGGCCTGGCGCAGCAGGTAGGGGCGAACTCTATGTCTGAGTTGGTCTTTGCTCAAGCAGTCCAGAAATGGCTCAGGTACGCTCCAGATCGTACGGGTGGCGCGCAGGACGCACATCATCCATCCCCATCCCGGAGTAAATAATAAAAAGTGACGTGAAACATAGAAATGTAAATAGGAAACTTTGTCTTTAATAAAGTATTTTGCAAATGATACATGTCTATTGACCTTTTTTGTTTTTGTTTTTTTTTCAATAAAAAGCAACTGTGCGAAAGAGGTGGAAAATCAATACCATAGCTAACAGTGTTTCAATATCAGAATCTGACATTGTTTCAATGTCAACAGTGTTAGAAAATATAACGTAGAATCAATGTCAGGTTTCAACATTGATTCAACATCAAAACCTGACGTTGTTTCAACGTTAAAAATGGGTGCAAGAGTGATGTTGGGTCAA
>NW_020328953.1:0-10497 GCF_001858045.2 Oreochromis niloticus | reverse complement strand
TGTTCAGCATCAGCGTTCATCATCATTACCATCCAGGAAAATACCTGTATTCGATGGGGATCCTCTTCAACAAGTCTTTCATTAATGCGTTTGAACAAGGAGTGGAAGAAACGGCCAATATGAAGGACTGCTTGTATTATTTGGAGCAGTTTACAACAGGACAGCCGAGAGAGCTGGTACGCAGTTGTCAACATATGGCTGCAGGACAAGGCTATACACAAGCAAAGCAACTGCTCAAAGAACACTTCGGAAATGAATATAAAATTGCAACTGCTTACAATTGAAAAGGCATTATCTTGGCCTGCAATTAAAAATGAAGACGTGAAATCATTGCAAGCATATTCTCTTTTCTTACGTGGGAGTTGTAATGTCATGAAAACATTGCAGTATAGCAGGAACTGGACATGCCAGTGAACATGAAAATCATTTTGTGCAAGTGCCAATATAAAATGAGAGAGAAATGGAGAGCCTTTGCATATGATATATTGGAAACTTCTAAGCACAGAGCTCGGTTCAAGATTTGGTTGCATTATTGAAAAGCAGGTGAAAATTCTTTCGGATCTTTATTTGGGGACATTCAGAATGTAACGATCAACAATCCCTGTCTCAAAGGCTGACAACAGACTGAAGTCACAACCAATCAACAAATTAAAGGGAACAGCTTTTGCTGCTACAGTCAACACCATGAATGAATAAACTACAGCACGGAAAGGCTGATTACCACAACAAACCATGACTTTACAGTAAAGCCATCTTGTGTCTGCTGTACCAACGACACACATTGGAGGAGTGTCAACAGTTCAGCGGAAGAAGCACAGAGACAAAATGCTTTTTCTAAAGGAGAAAGGGCTGTGTTTTGGTTGCTTAGGTGCTGGGCACGTAAGCAAGACTGCGCTAAGCGTTTGACATGTAGGACGTGTGGTAAAGGTCATCCCACTGTCCTCCATATTGATAACAAAATGGTTTAAGTCCAGAATCTTGTGGAGAGCCCTCCTCTTCATAGAATGTAACTCCTGTGAAAACTTGTGGTCATACAGGGGCCGGAAGAGACAGTGGTTTGCTTTCCATTCTGCCAGTTCAAATAAAGTCTGTTAAAGGTAGTCATGTCATGCAGACATATGCTTTTTTAGATCCTGGCAGTTCAGCTAGCTTCTGTTCAGAGCACCTCATGCAAAAGCTAAATCTTGTGGGCAAAAGAACGCACTTCCTGTTACAAACGATGGGTCAAGAAAAGGTCGTCTCTGCCCACTCACTTACTGGTCTTGAAGTTTCTGGTTTAGGCAGCAATGCCTTCTATGAACTTCCAGAAATCCTAACACAGGAAAGGATGCCTGTCACCACAGATAACCTTGTAAAGGAAGAAGATCTGGTCAGGTGCCATATCTGTCAAAGGTTCAAATTCCCCACATAATGGCTAATGTGGACCTGTTGATTGGATGCAACGCTCCCAAGTTATTGGAACCATGGGAGGTCATTCATAGCCAGGGAATGGCCCATATGCTGTAAGAACGGCATTGGGTTGGGTCATAAATGGGCCCATGGAGGATGGGAAAAACAACTTGGACAGCGAGCACCCACCAACAGTTGTAAATAGGATATCTGTTTGTAAGCTGGAGGAAATGTTGAAAAGTCAATATAACTATGACTTTAATGAAAAGGTTACAGAGGAAAAGGGTTTGTCAAGGAAGACCTTAAGTTCATGAAGATCATGGAAAAATCTGCAACAATGGAAGATGGACACCACTGTTTGAAGTTACCTTTTTAAAAGGATAACATAAAGATGCCAAACAATTTCTCCATAGTTAAACAAAGATTGCAAAGTCTAAACGAAAACTCCTCAACAATGAACGGTTGCATAAAGAATATAAAAGCTTTATGAACGAGATGATAAGTAATGGATATGCAGAGCAAATACCTTCACAGCAGCTCTCTTGCGAAAATGGTCAGAAGTGGTACATTCCTCATCACGCAGTCTACCATCCCAGAAAACGATCTATAAGAATTGTATTTGACTGTGGGGCATCATTCCAGGGGACATCATTAAACAAGCAGCTCTTACAGGTCCTAATCTCACAAGTACATTGCTTGGGTTTTGCTTAGATTTCGACAGGATCGAGTCGCATTTATGGGTGACATAAAGGCAATGTTTTATCAAGTTAAAGTTGCCAAAGAGGACAGAGACTTTCTGCGTTTTTTGTGGTGGCCAGATGGAGACTGAGCAAGGACATAATTGAGTTTCGCATGACTGTTCATCTGTTCGGTGCAGTATCTTCCCCGAGCTGTGCCAGTTTCACTTTGAGAAAAACGGCTGAGGACAACCAAACTGAATTCCTAGACAAGGTATGTGAAACAATAAAAGAGAACTTCTATGTGGACGACTGTTTAAAGAGTGTGGCCTCCACCTCAGATGCTGTTGATTTGGTCAAAGATCTTTCATCACTTTGTCAGAGGGAGGATTTACACCGACCAAGTGGGTTAGTAACAATCGCACCCTGTTGCAAAGTATCTCAGAGGAGCAAAGGGCTAAAGACTTGAAAGAATTAAATCTTGACAGAGACAAACTTCCGGTGGAAGAGCTCTGGATATGTATCTGAGAGAAGATGGGAACAGGCTCAGTACAGCTCAGATCTTTTTTGGAAACGATGCATACTCGAATACCTGCCTTTGTTACAGGAGAGACAAAAATGGAACCAAAAGAAGAAGAATCTAAAACCTGGAGATATAGTCATTATAATGGATTCCTCTGCACCGTGTGGTTCCTGGCTACTTGGAAGAGTTCAGGAAACCATTCATGACAAAAATGGACTTGTAAGATCTGTACGTTTAAAAACAAAGACTAATATTCTAGAAAGACCTGTAACTAAACTTTGCTTGTACATGAGACTGTAACCTAAAAGTGCTCTATTACTTATGTTTATTCATGTGAATGTATACGTCTAAAGTAGACTGTATTAGTGTCCTTATTTTCTTTGTGATTAGAATTGCCATGTCTGATAGCCATTGGAATTAGGGGCCGGGGTGTAGGCCATTTTGGTTAATACCTTATGTGGCCGCTAGAGGTCCCCTTTTTCTGTTTTGTTGACGTAAAGGTATTTAAGGTAGATGCACGTAATCGGCGTCAGGTGTGTCGTTAATTGTCGAAGGCAAACAGTTTGTGACCGCTGCGCTGTTATGTCAAGATGATATTGAATAAAGAACAAAAAGGACAAGATAATACTGCTGGAGTTATTGGACTGTTTACTTAATTCATACATACCAGTGACATCGCGTCACCCCCCGTTAACGACCACCTCAGTGGCTTCAAGCGTAGGCTTAGCCTCTACATTATCATTACTTCCTAAAACATTCATTCGCTTCCTCTTCTTAGAGTTTAACTCGTCTGTTTTCTCTCTGTGAGCTGTCTTGACACACCACAGGCACACATATTTCCTGTTTCTGCAGACTAATCGAACTCTTGTTTATCTTTGTATTCATAGTCTATAAACCCTCTTTAATTCTACTAAATCTTGATCTAAAACCAACACCTTTATGTCACGCTCACACTTCTAAATAGAGCCCTTTCAGCCATCAGGAATCATCACACACTCTGGCCTTTTCTCTCAAACTTCCACTTGTTCCCTCACTCTACTATGAACCTTTGTAGTGTTATTATTACTTTTTATTTTTATTTTGTGCAGATCACACCCATTCACTCAAACCTACTACTCACAGCATTCACAAGTCAAATCACTCAAAATATGCTTCCATACGAGTATTTCAGACATGCTTTTCAAGATATATAGAGGTCACTCACTGTACATCCACAGTAATGAATTCAACTCTATTTATACAATTGTAGTGAGCAAAACCAGCATCTCCATGCGCGTCACCGCTCCTCATTAGCTTGGTAGTGTCCACATATTTATTTAATTCAGCTTCTCAATCTTGTAGCTTTAGCTGTTGTATACAGGGTGTGGCTCATTAGTTGTTAGTAAGGTTTGCTCTTCACCTTAACAAAGTCTCATCTAAGATGACAGGTTTACAAGCCGGTCAAGTGTCTCTATGCACCTGATTAGTGTAGTTATTTTCCTTATTTTCTTCATCTCATATATCATTGTACTGAGTTTGAGCAAACCTTAAGCTTGATTTAGACTACTTTTAACAATCATTCACCTCATATCATACCTGACTGAGGTGCCTCTTCTTATTAATAGTATGTCATTATTAATGTTATCATTGTATTGTTTTTCCTTTTTTATAACAGCAAGAGTATATTACAATACACTACTTTACCAGTAATATACAATAGTATATTAGTTATATTTTATTATGTATCCATCACGGGTCTGTGTGAATCTGCAGCTTCACACCTTCCCAAGCTGGAGACATTTTCCTTGGCTGAACAATGACACAGCCGTAATATACCTTATGCATTTCTCTTTTTATTTGATATATTTTCGTGTGATCATCCGGTTTCATGCATGGTTGTCTTCCCAATTTTGTTTCATTTGTACCAATTTACAGGTTGTTATCCTTCCTATTATCTCCTATTATCATGCTTATCACTAGATAAGCTCGATTTAATTTAAGTTAACCTTAATTTAACCTTTTGATTTTTCCACTTCATTCCACTTTCCATGCTTTAAAATATTACAACTCTTGTGTACGCTTTGTTTTCTTTTAGCTTCCTTTTCAGTATTTATTTCTGCTTGGAGGTTTCTTATAATTTAGTCAATGCATTTTCCCTCCCACGTGGGACATTTAGGTTTTCTTTGGATTTCTCCATCTATATGCACTAATTTGTCCGGCACCTGGACATTTCTTTTCTAACCACTGCTCGTCAGCAGTGAGTTACCCATTTTAATCCTCTTAATTTTAATACTTTACAACTACACAACTGCGGCACCTTCTCTGGCACGAGAATCGAGAGAGGTAGTGACACGGCCTTCTACTTTCAAGCTATTCTTGAAAGTGGTGTCAGCTTTACGTGAATAAAACACGACCTTTTTCTCTCTTTTCACCAGTACTTGGGTGGCCAACAGTAAACAAAATAGTGGAATAGTTCAGCCTCCTTATTGTGCTGTAGAAGGCCGTATCAACTACCCTCTCGATTCTCATGCCAGAGAAGGTGCCGCAGTTGTGTAGCTGTAAAGTATTAAAATTAAAAGGATTAAAATGGGTAACGAAGCTTCAAAACTCACTGCTGACGAGCAGTGGTTAGAGAAAAAATGTCCAGGCGCCGGACAAATTAGTGCATGTAGATGAGCAGTGCCCTGCGGCCGTGCCTGCGGCCGTGCCCTGCAGGCGCGGCCGTGCAGTGCACTGCGGCACGGCCGGGCCCTGTGGCCGTGCCGTGCACTGCGGCGCGGCCGGGCCCTGCGGCCGTGCACTGCGGCGCGGCCGGGCAGGGCGACCGGGCCCAGCCGGCCTGTAGCAGCGCAGTGCCCTGTAGCAGTGCAGTGCAGTGCAGTGCCGTGCCCTGTGGCAGTGCAGTGCAGTGCAGTGCCCTGTAGCAGTGCAGTGCAGTGCCCTGTAGCAGTGCAGTGCAGTGAAGTGCCCTGTAGCACTGCAGTGCCCTGTAGCAGTGCAGTGCAGTGCCCTGTAGCAGTGCAGTGCAGTGCCCTGTCGCAGTGCAGTGCAGTGCCCTGTCGCAGTGCAGTGCAGGTGCCCTGTCGCAGTGCAGTGCCCTGTGGCAGTGCAGTGCCCTGTAGCAGTGCAGTGCCTGTGCAGTGCAGTGGCC
Source organism: Oreochromis niloticus (assembly GCF_001858045.2). Lineage (NCBI taxonomy): Eukaryota > Metazoa > Chordata > Actinopteri > Cichliformes > Cichlidae > Oreochromis > Oreochromis niloticus. The sequence goes on along the minus strand of NW_020328953.1, from coordinate 4,778 downwards.
TGTGGCAGTGCAGTGCCCTGTAGCAGTGCAGTGCCCTGTGGCAGTGCAGTGCCCTGTAGCAGTGCAGTGCAGTGCCCTGTGGCAGTGCAGTGCAGTGCAGTGCCCTGTGGCAGTGCAGTGCAGTGCAGTGCGTGCCCTGTAGCAGTGCAATGCCTGTAGCAGTGCAGTGCATGCCCTTTAGCAGTGCAGTGCCCTGTGGCAGTATCACTGCAGTGCCCTGTAGCAGTGAAGTGCAGTGCTATCGTGCAGTGCAGTGCCCTGTAGCAGTGCAGTGCCCTGTAGCAGTGCAGTGCCGTGCAGTGCCCTGTAGCAGTGCAGTGCAGTGAAGTGCCCTGTAAGCACTGCAGTGCCCTGTAGCAGTGAAGTGCAGTGTCTACTTGCAGTGCAGTGCCCTGTAGCAGTGCAGTGCAGTGCCCTGTAGCAGTGCAGTGCAGTGCAGTGCCTGTTACAGTGCAGTGCAGTGCAGTGCAGTGCCCTATAGCAGTGCAGTGCAGTGCAGTGCCCTGTAACAGTGCAGTGCAGTGCAGTGCAGTGCCCTGTAGCAGTGCAGTGCAGTGCAGTGCAGTGCCCTGTAGCAGTGCAGTGCAGTGCAGTGCCCTGTAGCAGTTCAGTGCAGTGCAGTGCCCTGTGCAGTGCAGTGACGTGCCTGTAGCACTGCAGTGCCCTGTAGCAGTGAAGTGCAGTGTCTACTTGCAGTGCAGTGCCTGTAGCAGTGCAGTGCAGTGCCCTGTAGCAGTGCAGTGCAGTGCAGTGCCCTGTTACAGTGCAGTGCAGTGCAGTGCAGTGCCCTGTAGCAGTGCAGTGCAGTGCAGTGCCCTGTAACAGTGCAGTGCAGTGCAGTGCAGTGCCCTGTAGCAGTGCAGTGCAGTGCAGTGCAGTGCCCTGTAGCAGTGCAGTGCAGTGCAGTGCCCTGTAGCAGTTCAGTGCAGTGCAGTCCCTGTGCAGTGCAGTGACGTGCCCTGTAGCAGTGCAGTGACCTGTAGCAGTGCAGTGCAGTGCAGTGCAGTGCCCTGTGCAGTGCAGTGCCGTGCCCTGTAGCAGTGCAGTGACCTGTAGCAGTGCAGTGCAGTGCCCTGTAGCAGTGCAGTGCAGTGCCCTGTAGCAGTGCAGTGCCTGTGGCAGGGCAGGGCAGTGCCTTCTTGCAGTGCAGTGCCCTGTAGCAGTGCAGTGCCTGTAGCAGTGCAGTGCCCTGTAGCAGTGCAGTGCAGTGCCCTGTAGCAGTGCAGTGCCCTTTGGCAGGGCAGTGCGTGCCCTGTAGCAGTGCAATGCAGTGCAGTGCATTGCCCTGTAGCAGTGCAGTGCAGTGCCCTGTGCAGTGCAGTGCCCTGTAGCAGTGCAGTGCAGTGCCCTTCAGCAGTGCAGTGCCCTGTAGCAGGGCAGTGCAGTGCAATGTAGCAGTGCCCTGTAGCAGGCAGTGCAGTGCAGTGCCTGTAGCAGTGCAGTGCAGTGCCCTGTAGCAGTGCAGTGCAGTGAAATGCCCTGTAGCACTGCAGTGCCCTGTAGCAGTGCAGTGCAGTGTCCTGTAGCAGTGCAGTGCAATGCAGTGCCCTGTAGCAGTGCAGTGCCCTGTAGCAGTGCAGTGCAGTGCAGTGCCCTGTAGCAGTGCAGTGCAGTGCAGTGCCTGTCGCAGTGCAGTGCAGTGCCGTGCCCTGTAGCAGTGCAGTGCCCTGGACAGCTACATATTCAACCAGGCGTCCCAATACCCTCCGGCCCCGCATAAACTCCTGCTGGAAGCTCAGGTGAGCCCATCCAGCACTCTGCAGCTCCCACGCTGCCGCCTGCCTCATCCGCTGGGGGTTCTGGAGAGCCAGGTCAGCACTTCTTCATTTCCGCCGGAGGGTCCTAGGGACCTCGTCAGCCTTCGGTCTCCACCGGAGGTTCCAAGGGATCGATCCAGCCAGCAATGCCACCATCTACGGCTTCCACGCCGTCGCCTCTAGCGCCTCCGCCTGTGGCTTCCACGCCGTCGCCCCCAGCGCCTCAACATCGCCGGCCGCCTTCCAGGCCACTGGCTGGGCATCATCGCCGTCATGGGCAACCTCCGGACCTGCTCAGTTTCCGCTGTTGCCTTCCGCGCGGCCGGCCTCCGGATCTCCTTGGCCTGCGTCGCTGCCTCTGCCTTCCGCGTGGCCGGCCTCCGGACCAGCTCTGTCACCTGTGCCATTCCCAGGTCGACCCCCTGAACTGAACTGCTTTAGACCCCTTTGTTGCTGTCCTCCGGTCGGTCTCCTGAACGGTTTTCAAACTGTGACCCAAACTCCAATGTTTCTTTGGATTTTTCATTTTTGATCTCTTGGTGCTCCTGTTTTTTCCGAGCCCTCTGTCTTGGCCCGCCCTGGTTGGGTGTTTTCTGTTTTCGTTTGTTCTGTCTGGAGCCAGCCCTTAAGGGGGGGCTCCAGACAGAAGTGTTTTGAGTTTCCTGTGTTTTTTGTCGCTCTGTATTGTGAATTATGTTCTCATTATTGGTCTTCTGTTACTCCTTGAGTCTAGTTTCTGTGTTCCATGCTTAGGATTTCCCTCTATGTAATATTTATCATCTCTAGTCTTTTGGTTCTTAGCTTCTCTGCCTTATGCTTATGTCTCTGTGTTTCTTAGTTGCTCTGTCTCCACCGTGTCAAGTTCGCATCTCAGTGTTATACTTCCTGTTTTTTTTTGAAGGTCTGTGTCTCATGTGAGTGTATCCTACTTTGCTTCCTTGTCTCGTCAGTTCTGATTTCCCCCAGCTGTGCTCTCCTTCTGTGTCTCATTCCCTCGTTATTCCCCAGTGTATTTAAGCCCTGCGTTTCTCTGTGTCAGTGTTGCGTCGTCCCTCAGAGCTGTGTGATTTTTCTTCCCCTGTGTCTCCTTGTGCTTGTGTTTTCCCAGTTTAGTTTTGTATTGTTATTTGTGTCCTACCACGCCAGGAATAAAGCTGTGATTTTTGTGTTCAACCCTCGTGTCTGAGAGCCTGCATTTTGGGTCCAACTCCTGCCTGCCACACAGCGATACTTGACAGAACGACGCGACCAGACATGACCCAGTGGCACTCAACCCATCAGAAGATCTGTGCCAGGACATTATTTACTCTGTGGAGAAACTCCTTCAACTCTGGCTTGAACATGAGGGGAGGGTGTTTCATTGCGCTGTGGAAACAAAGCTGCAGTCTTTAATTTCCGCTCTTCCTTGGCTACTAGGTGTGCCCACCTGCTTGAACAGGATTAATCCTAAATGAGCTCCACATTCATCCCCCAGCTGCTACTGCTCACCTGCCCGACTGGCCGGACGTGGAGCTGCCGGCCCATCGGAGCTCATCAAAAGGGAAGCAGCGATCACGCTGCGACGCCCATCACCACAGCCGGACCCCGAGACTTCTGAGTTGCCGGCTGTGGTGAGTGAAAGAGACAATAATCAAGAGTTTCCTGACTTAGAGACAGTTTATTCCGAGACCGTGTTTTTTTTAGTTACTGCCCAGCCTGAAGCTCAGTTAGCTGCCCAGCCTGAAGCTCAGTCTCTGGTGTTTCCCGCAGCTCAGTCATCTACTCCGCCACTAGCTCCATTTTCACCTCAGCTATCACTTCATCATTAACTCAGCCTGCTATTCAGCCTCCTATATTGCCATTAGCCCAGTCTGCTAATCAGTGTTCAGCTCAACCTTTAGTTCGGCCACTTATGCAATCCATAGCTCAATTACCTGTTCAGTCCATCACTCATTTGCCTATTCTTCCATAGCTCACTTACCTGTTCAGTCCATCGCTCATTTGCCTATTCAGTTCCTCGTAGCAGCTCAGTCGCCTTCAGCTCATTCTGCCGCTCAGTCGCCCTTACCTCTATCATCTACTCAGCTACCAGCTCCACTTTCACCACAACCATTTCACAACCTCTTTTTGCAGCCAGTAGCTCAGCCGTCGGCCCCGCTACTTGTAGCTCAGCCATTAGCTCTGTCATCAGCAGCTCCGTTTGCACCTGTATTATTAGCGCAGTGCCCTGTAGCAGTGCAGTGCAGTGCCCTGTAGCAGTGCAGTGCCCTGTAGCAGTGCCGTGCCCTGTAGCAGTGCCCTGTAGCAGTGCAGTGCAGTGCCCTGTACAGTGCAGTGCCCTGTAGCAGTGCAGGGCAGTGCCCTGTAGCAGTGCAGTGCCCTGTAGCAGAGCAGTGCAGTGCCCGTAGCAGTGCAGTGCAGTGCAGTGCCCTGTAGCAGTGCAGTGCGTGCAGTGCCCTGTAGCAGTGCAGTGCCGTGCAGTGCCCTGTAGCAGTGCAGTGCCTGTAGATTTGACATGCAGTGCCCTGTAGCAGTGAAGTGCAGTGCACTGTAGCAGTGCAGTGTAGTGCCCTGTAGCATGCATTGCCCTCTGGCAGGCAGTGCCGTGCCTTAGCAGTGCAGTGCTCTGTAGAAACGCAGTGCACTGCCCTTTAGCAGTGCAGTGCCATGCCCTGTAGTAAGTGGAGTGCAATGCCATGCCCTGTAGCAGTGCAGTGCAGTGCAGTGCCTGTAGCAGTGCAGTGTCCTGTAGCAGTGCAGTGCCGTACCCTGTAGCAGTTCAGTGCAGTGCAGTGCCCTGTAGCAGTGCAGTGCCGTGCCCTGTAGCAGTGCAGTGTAGTGCCCTGTGGCAGGGCAGTGCGCGCATTGCCCTGTAGCAGTGCAGTGCCGTGCCCTGTAGCAGTGCAGTGCAGTGCAGTGCAGTGCCCTGTAGCAGTGCAGTGCCTTAGCAGTGCAGTGCCCTGTAGCAATGCAGTGCCCTGTAGTAGAGCAGTGCAGTGCAGTGCCCTTAGCAGTGCAGTGCAGTGCCCTGTAGCAGTGCAG
>NW_020328952.1:0-29365 GCF_001858045.2 Oreochromis niloticus | reverse complement strand
GTCACGTAACAGACACGCCGGCGAGCGGCGAATGCTGATAAGTCACAAAACAGTCACGCCCTGACATTGGCGATCGCTAATATGTCACGTCACAGACAGCCCGGCGAGCGGCGATTGCTGATAAGTTTTGTCAAAGACACGCCCAGCTATTGGCGATTGCTCATACGTCACATAACAAACACGGCCAGCGAGCGGCGATTGCTGATAAGTCACGTCAGAGACACGCCCTGTGATGGCCGATCACTCATACTTCACGTCAGATACACCCCGTGTGAGTGGCGATTGCTGATAAGTTATGTCACAGACACGCTCAGCTATTGGCGATTGCTCATACGTCTCAAAACAAACACGGCCTGCGAGCGGCGATTGCTGATAAGTCACATCACAGTCACGCCCTGACATTGGCGATCGCTAATACGACACGTCACGACACGCCCGGCGAGCGGCGATTGCTGATAAGTTATGTCAAAAACACGCCCAGCTATTGGCGATTGCTCATACGTCACATAACAACCACGGCCTGCGAGTGGCGATTGCTGATAAGTCACATCACAGTCACGCCCTGACATTGGCGATCGCTAATACGTCACGTCACAGACATGCCCGGCGAGCGGCGATTGCTGATAGTTATGTCACAGACACGCCAACTATTGGCGATTGCTCATACGTCATATAAAAACAATGCTGCGAGTGGCGATTGCTGATAAGTCACAAAACAGTCACGCCCTGACACTGGCGATCGCTAATACGTCACGTCACAGACACGCCCGGCGAGCGTCGATTGCTGATAAGTCACGTCAGAGACACGCCCTGTGATGGGCGATCACTCATACTTCACGTCAGACACACCCGTGTGAGTGGCGATTGCTGATAAGTTATGTCACAGACACGCCCAACTATGGGCGATCCCTCATACGTCATATAACAAACAATGCCTGCGAGTGGCGATTGCTGATAAGTCACAGAACGTCACGCCCTGACATTGGCGATCGCTAATACGTCACGTTACAGACACGCCTGGCGAGCGGCGGTTGCTGATAAGTTATGTCACAGACACGCCCAACTATTGGCGATTGCTCATACGTCATATAACAAACAATGCCTGCGAGTGGCGATTGCTGATAAGTCACAAACATTCACGCCCTGACATTGGCGATCTAATACGTCACGTCACAGACACGTGCGGCGATGCGCTACATACGTCACTCACTTCACAGACACCCCGGCGAGTGGCAATTGCTGAAGTTATGTCACAGACACGCCCAACTATGGGCGATCCTCACATGTCACGTCACAGACACGCCCGGCGAGCAGCGATTGCTGATAAGTCAAAAAACAGTCACGCCCTGACATTGGCGATCGCTAATACGTCACGTCACAGACACACCGGGCAAGTGGCGATTGCTGATAAGTTATGTCACAGACACGCCCAACTATTGCGATTGCTCATACGTCACATAACAAACAATACCTGCGAGTGGCGATTGCTGATATGTCAAAACACTCACGCCTAACATTGGCGATCGCTAATACTTCACGCCACAGACAAGCCCGGCGAGAGGCGATTGCTGATAAGTCACATCACGCCCTGATGCATCACTCAGGACACACCTCTGTGTGATCGGCGATCCACTTTCCACGCCAGCTGTGACATTAAGCGGGTGAGATGGATATCAGAGTCAGGAGCCCAGGAACACATCAAGACCTGAACATAAGGAGATTGGAAAGAAAGCGTTGTGAAATCTGGAGGGAACCTCCAGCTTTCCACGCCAGCTGTGACACACTTAGAAGCGGGTGAGATGGATATCAGAGTGCAGGAGCCCAGGAACAGATCCAAGACCTGAAACATAAGGAGAGTGGAAAGAAAGCGTTGTGAAATCTGGAGGGAACCTCCAGGTTTCCACGCCTGCTGTGATGGATGCTTAGAAGCGGGTGAGATGGATATAGAGTGCAGGAGCCCAGGAACAGATCCAAGACCTGAAACATAAGGAGAGTGGAAAGAAAGCGTTGTGAAATCTGGAGAGAACCTCCAGGTTTCCACGCCTGCTGTGATGGATGCTTACAAGCGGTGAGATGGATATCAGAGTGCAGGAGCCCAGGACACATCCAAGACCTGAAACATAAGGAGAGTGGAAAGAAAGCGGCTGTGAAATCTGGGAACCTCCAGGTTTCCACGCCTGCTGTGATGGATGCTTACAAGCTGGTGAGATGGATATCAGAGTGCAGGAGCCCAGGAACATCCAAGACCTGAAACATAAGGAGAGTGGAAAGAAAGCGTTGTGAAATCTGGGGAACCTTCAGGTTTCCACGCCTGCTGTGATGGATGCTTACAAGCGGGTGAGATGGATATCAGAGTGCAGGAGCCCAGGAACATCCAAGACCTGAAACATAAGGAGAGTGGAAAGAAAGCGTTGTGAAATCTGGAGGCAACCTCCAGGTTTCCACGCCTGCTGTGATGGATGCTTACAAGCGGTGAGATGGATATCAGAGTGCAGGAGCCCAGGAACAGATCCAAGACCTGAAACATAAGGAGAGTGGAAAGAAAGCGTTGTGAAATCTGGAGGGAACCTCCAGGTTTCCACGCCTGCTGTGATGGATGCTTAAAGGGTGAGATGGATATCAGAGTGCAGGAGCCCAGGAACAGATCCAAGACCTGAAACATAAGGAGAGTGGAAAGAAGCGTTGTGAAATCTGGAGGGAACCTCCAGGTTTCCACGGCGGCTGTGATGGATGCTTACAAGCAGGTGAGATGGATATCAGAGTGCAGGAGCCCAGGAACAGGTTCAGACCTGAAACATAAGGAGAGTGGAAAGAAAGCGTTGTGAAATCTGGAGGGAACTCCAGGTTTCCACGCCTGCTGTGATGGATGCTTACAAGCGGGTGAGATGGATATCAGAGTGCAGGAGCCCAGGAACAGTCAAGACCTGAAACATAAGGAGAGTGGAAAGAAGCGTTGTGAAATCTGGAGGGAACCTCCAGGTTTCCACGCCTGCTGTGATGGATGCTTACAAGCGGGTGAGATGGATATCAGAGTGCAGGAGCCAGGAACAGATCCAAGACCTGAAACACAAGGAGAGTGGAAAGAAAGTTGTGAAATCTGGAGGGAACCTCCAGGTTTCCACGCCTGCTGTGATGGATGCTTACAAGCGGGTGAGATGGATATCAGAGTGCAGGACCCAGGAACAGATCCAAGACCTGAAACAAGGAGATTGGGAAAGAAGATCGTTGTGGAAATCTGGAGGGAAACCTACAGGTTTCCACGCCTGCTGTGATGCATGCTTACAAGCGGGTGAGATGGATATAGAGTGCAGGAGCCCAGGAACAGGTCCAAGACCTGAACACAAGGAGAGTGGAAAGAAAGTGTTGTGAAATCTGGAGGCAACCTACAGTTTCCATGCTGCTGTGATGGATGCTTACAAGCGGGTGAGATGGATATCAGAGTGCAGGAGCCCAGGAACACATCCAAGACCTGAAACACAAGAAGAGTGGAAAGAAAGCGTTGTGAAATCTGGAGGAAACGTCCTGGTTTCCACGCCTGCTGCGATGGATGCTTAAGCGGCGAGATGGATATCAGAGTGCAGGAGCCCAGGAACAGGTTCAAGACCTGAAACATAAGGAGAGTGGAAAGAAAGCGTTGTGAAATCTGGAGGGAACCTCCAGGTTTCCACGCCTGCTGTGATGGATGCTTACAAGCGGGTGAGATGGATATCAGAGTGCAGGAGCCCAGGAACAGGTCCAAGACCTGAAACACAAGGAGAGTGGAAAGAAAGTGTTGTGAAATCTGGAGGGAACCTACAGTTTCCACGCCTGCTGTGATGGATGCTTACAAGCGGGTGAGATGGATATCAGAGTGCAGGAGCCCAGGAACACATCCAAGACCTGAAACACAAGGAGAGTGGAAAGAAGTGTTGTGAAATCTGGAGGAACCTCCAGGTTTCCACGCCTGCTGTGATGGATGCTTACAAGCGGGTGAGATGATATCAGAGTGCAGGAGCCCAGGAACACATCCAAGACCTGAAACAAAGGAGAGTGGAAAGAAAGAGTTGTGAAATCTGGAGGGAACCTACAGGTTTCCACGCCTGCTGTGATGCATGCTTACAAGCGGGTGAGATGGATATCAGAGTGCAGGAGCCCAGGAACAGATCCAAGACCTGAAACACAAGGAGATTGGAAAGAAACGTTGTGAAATCTGGAGGGAACCTCCAGGTTTCCACGCCTGCTGTGATGGATCTTACAAGCGGGTGAGATGGATATAGAGTGCAGGACACCATGAACAGTCCAAGACCTGAAACACAAGGAGAGTGGAAAGAAAGCGTTGTGAAATCTGGAGGGAACCTCCAGGTTTCCACGCGCTGTGATGGATGCTTACAAGCGGGTGAGATGATATCAGAGTGCAGGAGCCCAGGAACAGTTCAAGACCTGAAACATAAGGAGAGTGGAAAGAAAGCGTTGTGAAATCTGGAGGGAACCTCCAGGTTTCCACGCTGCTGTGATGGATGCTTACAAGCGGGTGAGATGATATCAGAGTGCAGGACCCAGGAACAGGTCCAAGACCTGAAACATAAGGAAGTGGAAAGAAAGGTTGTGAAATCTGGAGGGAACCTCAGGTTTCCACGCCTGCTGTGATGCATGCTTACAAGCGGTGAGATGGATATCAGAGTGCAGGAGCCCAGGAACAGATCCAAGACCTGAACACAAGGAGATGGAAAGAAATCGTTGTGAAATCTGGAGGGAACCTCCAGGTTTCCACGCCTGCTGTGATGGATGCTTACAAGCGGGTGAGATGGATATCAGAGTGCAGGACCCAGAACAGATCCAAGACCTGAAACACAGGAGATTGGAAAGAAATCGTTGTGAAATCTGGAGGGAACCTCCAGGTTTCCACGCCTGCTGTGATGGATGCTTACAAGCGGTGAGATGGATATCAGAGTGCAGGACCCAGGAACATGTCCAAGACCTGAACACAAGGAGATGGAAAGAAAGCGTTGTGAAATCTGGAGGAACCTCCAGGTTTCCACGCGGCTGTGATGGATGCTTACAAGCGGGTGAGATGGATATCAGAGTGCAGAGCCCAGGAACAGTTCAAGACCTGAAACATAAGGAGAGTGGAAAGAAAGCGTTGTGAAATCTGGAGGGAACCTCCAGGTTTCCACGGCGGCTGTGATGGATGCTTACAAGCGGGTGAGATGGATATCAGAGTGCAGGAGCCCAGGAACAGGTTCAAGACCTGAAACATAAGGAGAGTGGAAAGAAAGCGTTGTGAAATCTGGAGGGAACCTCCAGGTTTCCACGCCTGCTGTGATGGATGCTTACAAGCGGGTGAGATGGATATCAGAGTGCAGGAGCCCAGGAACAGATCCAAGACCTGAAACACAAGGAGAGTGGAAAGAAAGTGTTGTGAAATCTGGAGCGAACCTACAGGTTTCCACGCCTGCTGTGATGGATGCTTACAAGCGGGTGAGATGGATATCAGAGTGCAGGAGCCCAGGAACACATCCAAGACCTGAAACACAAGGAGAGTGGAAAGAAAGCGTTGTGAAATCTGGAGGGAACCTCCAGGTTTCCACGCCTGCTGTGATGGATGCTTACAAGCGGGTGAGATGAATATCAGAGTGCAGGACCCCAGGAACAGGTCCAAGACCTGAAACAGAAGGAGAGTGGAAAGAAAGAGTTGTGAATCTGGAGGGAACCTACAGGTTTCCACGTCTGCTGTGATGCATGCTTACAAGCAGGTGAGATGGATATCAGAGTGCAGGAGCCCAGGCACAGATCCAAGACCTGAAACATAAGGAGATTGGAAAGAAAGTGTCAGGAGTTTTCCTGTATTGCAACTCAGGTCAGAATAAAAACGCTCAGACAGGTTTACCGTGTACACGGGTGAGGCTCAGGGAGACTCGCACCCTGCAGTAAAAAGAAACAGTCTTTATTCATAGAGCACATACAGGAAGAGATAAATAGAACTGTGCTGCATGCAGGTTTCCTGTGGAGCACAGAGTGTAACTTCCTCATTTAGGAGTCTGCACAGAGTGTGACTTCCCCATTTAAGCTGAATACTGAAAGAGCAAACACATTTAGATAATGAAACGTACTTTTAAGCATAACATAATAAAATCCCCAAATCCTAAAAAATCTCTTAACATTCCCTCCTGTTGTACATATGTATATGTACATAGCAACCACTAACAGTGTATCAGCCTACGGCCACTTGTAAACATTATTAGCCAAGACATCATAAAATAGTGGGTTTCGTGAGTATGTTAAATCCAAGTGTCTATCTCATTATCACCTTCTTCATTCTGTGACAGGGTGATGCAAGCATGAATTGAAGCAGTTACCATTTTTGATACCATGTTCTTCAAACATGGTATGACACATGAAGTGAAAGACACAATAACAGTATTATAACACCAAAAAAAACAAGTCCTTTAATCAGCAGGGACTTCCAAGAGCCGCTTAAAAGCCACGTAAGCCAGTCTTCTGTGTTTGTGGCACAGTCTCGTTACTGTGCATCCCGAAGTTGTCTGAGTGTTTTCAGAGCATCAGTCATGTTCGGTGAGTGCACATTATCTGGAATGTATGTGCAACATGTGTTGTTAAAGAGGACACCTTTCTCGGCGAGAATCATGTCCAATGCTACCCTGTGTTGCATTACTGCAATGCGCAGAGCGTCAATCTCCTGATCCCGTTCGTCGTTGAATTTACATGAAGCATTCAGAACCTTTTGTCTTTCAGTCCAAAGTTTAAATTCCTCTGGGACATCGGAACCCCATATGGAATCATGCTGCTTGAGGTCTGGGGTGCTTCGTCTTTTCCTTGTTGTTGACGTTGATGTTGACGTGGCGTCCATGGTTATCTTGAAAGTGTGGTCAGATATGAAAATGGGAGCGCACTGAGCGCAGATGTTGCTGCTCTTCACGGCCCTCCAAGAGCGTGTGTCTGTACTGCTTTGCAGTTGGTGGTGTTTCCCATTGGCGTGGATCCATTCGCTTGGCGGTAGCATAGGCTGTGGCTTAAATTCCCATTGTTTTCAAGAAGACTGGGAATGATTTAGCCTTACTTCTGTGCTTCACTTTCAGGTCAACCCAGAACCATTCGTCACATGTGCCATTTCGTAGTCCTATCTGGAGAGGTTCCTCATGGTTGACCACGATTCCCTGGAATTGATACCAAGGCTGGCGTAGCTTGTGGCACACTTTGCTTGAATTATGTCCATTGCCTTCGCGTACAAGGTGGCGTATTGTGTCGTTGGGGCATATAGGAGCAAACATAGCAGTCTTTTCTGGGTGTGCTGTCATGTATATATCGATACCATGCGTTGTTCATCCATGGGTGAATGTGGTCTTGTGTCATGTCATGAAGATGTGAGTTGTCATGTGTCCATCTTGTCTGCAGGTGGTGTTGTTCATCTTCTTTCTTTCGGGTGAGTGTTAATAAACTCACCAGGAGTGCAACATTAGCCACTAGGAGGACGAGTGTCTTCACAATGACCAGACACACCTGTGACCTCTGATGAGTAGACTACTGGCAAGAAGAAGAGGGCGGGGTGTACCCGATCAGCCCTCCTCCACCAATAGATCACCAGGAGTTAGGGGTGTCGGCGTCTAAACGCTTAGGTTGTCACTCACTTTTTTGCAGTGACTTTGATGGATCCAAGACGGTCTTTCTGCTATTTTGCAGGCAGTAGGTGTGGTGAGTAGCACTTGATAAGGACCTTCCCACCTTGGTGAACTCCAATTTTTCCTTTGGAGTACTTTGATCAGGATCCAATCACCTGGTTTCAACCTGCAAGACACTGGAGAGATGTCACTCGGCAGTTGGTTGTTTAGAACAATCTCTTTATTTTCAAGTAATTTAGTCATCCATTCGGCTAGTGTAGTTTCTCTTATTGACTTATGTATGGGCTCACTTGTAATTGGTAGTGGAAATGGTCTACCGTGAATGATTTCAAAAGGTGTGAGTTTCTGAGAACTTTGTGTCAGTCTCATCCACATTTTTACTAGGCCTACACACTCAGGCCATGGTCTCCCTGTTTCTTCCATGCATTTTCTCAGTCTCTGTTTTATTGCCGTTAGTTCTTTCCACTAGTCCGGCACTTTGCACTTCCAACAGTGCACAGTGATGTTTGATGCTAAATCCTAGTGCTTCAGAGACCTTACTGATTACTTCATTAACAAAATGTGTCCCATTGTCTGATCTTATCAGAGTGGGGATGCCATATGTTGGAATGAAATGGTTGCACAAACATTTGCTACTGAGATGGCGTCTGCTTTTTTTACTGGATAGATTTCTGGCCATTTTGAGATCACGTCTATGATCACTAGAGCGTATTCTGAGCCTTGGCATTCATTTAGCTCAATAAACCCATGTGGATCGTATGAAAAGGATAAGGTGGTGTGCATTATGCGCATTATGTGCATTATGTTTTTGGCAAATCATGCATGTTCCGACAAATTTCCGAAATTTTATCTATCCTATTTTATCCTATCCCCCTCCTGTTGACAATAATGCTGCTGATTTGTGTAGGGACTTTGGTAGTATTGGTTTGCCATTACAAGTCATCAAACCACTTTCTAGCTGTGCTCCACAGTTTAACCATTTCCTTTGTTCTATAGTTGGTGCGGCTTTTCGTTCATTCATAAGCACATCAAGTGGTATTTGCATTGAGGAGTCAGACATTAATGTGTCTATAGTTTGTTGTGCTGCTGCTTTTGCGGCTTTGATCTGCAAAGTTATTGCCTTCAGTGACCTCTGAGCAGCCTTTCTGGTGTGCAGCATATTTACAAAATGCTAACTGTTTTGGCAATATAAACACTTCCAACAGTGCCTTCAAAAGATTTCCATGTTGCAGTTGGGTTAGGGGAACAGGCACGTATGACAGCTGTGAGTTCTGCACTCTGTGCAGAGTGTGAGGAAGTTAGTGCTTTTGCTTCTAAAATTGTGTCTACTGTGGTTACCGCATAACCTACACAGTTCCGCCCAAGGCTACTTTTGGACGCTGAACCGTCTACAAAGATATCAACGAAACCAGCCTGTGGGGTGCTGTGAAGGTCAGCGCGTGATACAGCATACAGCAATTCTGATGTGTGACAGTGTAAGCAAAATGCCTACATAGGAAAGTTGTCTGGCATGTGTCAAACTTCTGAGTTAGGAAAAACCTTGCATTGCTTACAGTTCATAGCTCACAGCTCTAAAACTAGGCATCAGCAAATCATATGCCCAAATCATTATGTGTTACTGTGATCCACAAGTATGATCACAAATTTGTTTTCCAAACTTACTAAGCAAACAAACAAAAACAAAACAAATTGCCTATGGCATCAAGGCTTTGCGTTCATATTAATTGAGTGTAAGCTGCTTTCTTCATTGCAAGTGTTTATTGCAATAAGGTTTAATTCATGCATCATATCACTGAGTTCTAAATTCAAACTATCTCTTCTGACCCTTTCCAAAAATAATTTCACATATAACAATTTGAGTATGTGTTGTCTGTTCATTAATATAGTTGTCAATCATTTCTGTCATTATTTTGCCTTCTTTTGTTTATGACATGGCGGACATCTCTAAACAATCATGAGTTCAGCCTTCAATTTCAACCCAATTATACCCTGTATCCTCGCACTCGCACTTCCCCAATTAATCTATGCTTTTGACACTGTACTCAAGGTTCCAGGTTGAGAGAAATCCACCTGTACTGACACACTGAAGCATACAATTAATATCATTATCTGTAGGAGCCATTTTCGGTTAATACCTTATGTGGCCGCTAGAGGTCACCTTTTTCTGTTTTGTTGATGTAAAGGTATTTAAGGTAGATGCACCCCAGATAGCAAGACGACATTGAATCTATGTTGATTTTTCATCCGAACCGTCGTATATGGTCGGGGTTGAAATGCCAATGTTGTAACAACATTGAAATACTGTGGTAAACCGATGGTCTTACTATAGAGACGTTGTAGCGATGTTGATTCACCGTTGTTTTTTTGTCATTGATATTTGATCTATTTATAGTCGACCAGGTGACAACAACAACGTCGAGAAAACGTCTATTTATAGTTGACGATCATTCGGCTCCGGTCACCATCAAAAACCATCGATTTGTAGTTGAGCATTAAATTGCATTGCAACTGATCGGGTATAAAGTACCAGAGAAAGTAGATTTATTGTTCATTTGTTATCAATGACTTGGTCTAGTTCACCAGCTTTAAAAATCGTGTCTACGTGCAATTTATGTATAGTTGACCGGGAAATTAAAGCAGCGATCACTTGGACTATTCCGCAGCACCCCTCTCACATTGGTACATCCCCCAGGTATTCATTGTCTTCTACAGTAGAGCGGGACATTTGATTTACTCTCAGCGGAATTGACCGGAGAAGGCATCAGTTCATGCACTGCACTGGCCTGCACCACGATTAGTATAAGGTAAGAATGAATGATTTTTTTTTTCTACTCGTTATTTCCATGTTTGCATTTGAATAACAGTAAAAAACTCGTTAATGTTGTACATTAACGAGTTTTTTTTTACTGTTATTTACGTTGCTCCACAAAATGTGGGAGCCCAAAATTGTGTCTACTTCTTGCAATCCGGCAACAAATAAATTGCACTGCGAACAATATCAACAAAGAAAACATTTTCGTTTCATAATTTCTTCGTTATATTCCCTTACAAAGCTAGCTTTAACGCTTTGAGGTTTCCTTTGTTCTTGCCGTCGCCTCGGCGCTTGACCCAGACTTTCGCTCTGTAGTTGCTTAGTACTACAAAAAATTCTAAATCTGTGATATATGATTGATAAACGTAAAGTTAACTGTATAAACGTGTTCAATGACTTTGTTACTTTTGATGATTGGAGAGCACTCGCTTCAATTCGCACACGAAAACTTTAGACTCAATTTGAATGCTCACGCAGCATGCCCACGTGACTGTACGTTGCACGCGTACATGACTTTCCGTTTGTGCCTTGAATAATGAATAAGGCTACGTCCACACGTACCAGCGTCTTTTTGAAACCGCTGATTTTTCTATGCGTTTGCACCTTTTGTCCACATGTAATGTATGTCTGGCCGTACATTGTGTTTGTATTTCCAGGCACATTTCACGAAGCAGAATGCAGTCTTCAGAGATATCCACGTGAACGCTGTGATACGTCTGACCTTCAGTCCGAAGAAGAAACCCAGACCAGTCTTAAAAGAAAGCACAAGTAAAACCTTTTTATTCACAAACATATCTTTGATTGTTAAGAATTTATGATCTTGTCTTTTGTACATATCTGTGGTGCTTGCATACTGCAATATAACCACATAATATAGTCCAAAAAGTGGAAGTTTGTAAACTTTTTAAAAATGCAAAGCAGTGTACACTTGTGCACTTCAAAAATTCATTGTATACTGTACCTTCTTGCACGTCTCTGTTTCCTGTGTGTGTTGTTAGAAATCAAACTAACTTTAGGAAACAATATGCCAAAAGCATATTTACAATTACTTAAGACCGTTTTTAATTTCTTTTCTTTAGACCAAATCCCCTGTACACATATACGGACTCAGAGGATGAGCAGCCTACAAAAAAACGGTTTCCCCAGGCCCCTCGAGTGAAAATACCAGGTAATAAAATACTGTCTAGTGTCTGTGTACATATCTGTGTCTGACACGAGGAAACTTTTTTGACAAGTTGTCTGTATTCTTAAATACTTAAAAATTATCTTTTTCTAAACAGCCCTCATCACTCCGCAGTCTGCCCCCAGCCCACTGATAGCAACCATCATAATGCCCCACCCAGCTTCCGGCACCTTTCGCCACTCCGGCACAAACCGACACAGCTTTGCGATCTCGCCAGCATGCAGAGTCTGATGTCTTCCCTATAGATGGTATGCTTTTAAAAAAGCTTTAAAGCTGCATCACAATGTCATTGTACTCTTATCTAAAAAAACCCCAATTTATACTCCTGAATGTCATCTTGTTGTGATTTTTTTTTCTGTAGATTCCAGAGACTCTGTGAGGCCACTATTACAAGGCAAGTTTGAAAATCTTGGAATTTCACAGTTTACATGGTATAACAAATATATGTGACAGGCAAAAACTAGTAAACACTTTTAGCAGTTACAAGAACTAACAAATGAATATCCAACAAAAGGGAATAGAAATACATTGTACTGCCAATACTTTGGTTTATTCTTTGTATGACTTGAAAATCAGGCTTTAGGGAAAACTAAATGACATGTTTCTATCATCAATTACATGAAGTAAACACACAAGCACTTGCATACACATTTAAGACATGAGACACGCTAATTCCATCTCATAAAATGTGTCTATAGGTGAGACGCTTTGCGTTGATTGGTGCTGCTGGACCACACTGGAGGTGCGAGTCCGCCGTGTAATGGTTTATGCCATTACAAAGGAGCTGGCCTCTGTACTCAACTGGGCAGGGGAAAAAAAAACCCCTAGAAAAATTTAGAGTAATTTGAAACAACAATCTACACCCAAAACAGGATTAAGATTAAGGACAACCCTCAACAGTTTTGGAGATTCCCAAGTCCTCCTCGAATGTTGCCCGAAACTATCCCTAGTCATCGCTAGGTGAAGGATAGATTTCTCTATCCAGCAGGGAGCGTCACCTCCGAGAAAGTTCTTAAGGGTTGCATAACCAATGGGACTTGAACCCACAAAATGACCAAATTCCCTATCACACTAAATTAGCAGCTCCAACTGCTTTCTCTTTTCATTCCTTTATTCTCATTACTCAGTACTGTCACTTATACTTCATTATCATTACTTCAACCGGTAAACCTCATAAAAAACTTCAGCAAAATCAAAACAGACATTCACCAGTAATTTTCAGTGAGTAGACTTCAATTTTGTCATATCCAATCTAGCACATTTTGGAAACTTCAACAGGTATGTGCCTTACCTTTGTTTAAGCCGGCTTGTCTCTCACTTCAGACCACTGACTCGTATCTGTCCGCCTGACCACCTCGGACCCTGTCCAGCACCTCCAATGGTCTTTCTCTCTCTCCAACCACCGGAACGAGCCCCCAAATGTTAAGGTTCAAAAGTTGGAGAAAAGAGTACAGAGGTTCTCAACCTCAAATGATGACACTGGTCCAGAAGGTATGATCAAAGCGAAGATTTATTGTTTACACGCGTGGAGTTCAACACTGAGCAACGTCAGCGATTGAACTGAACTTAAAATAATTAGACAAAGGTTTTATAGGGTTGGGGGTGATACTGCTCCCCCCCCTCTCAGACACAATACAGCATACGTCAACTCAAAACCACAAAATGTTCCTGCTAACTTTAACATAGTTTAAAGAACATTACGTCTCATCTCCATCCCGGTGTCGCCCCACGTACGCCTTCTTATCTCAACATCAGTTGCACTTCCTCTAAGTACTTCGGCACAATTCTGCAATTGCAGCAAAAACCCATCTTCACTTCTTACTTACCAAAATAGATCTATTATGGTGTGTATGTGTGTGTCTGCAGTGTATGCTATGTATGTGTCATGACCTCTCCTGCACTCCGGCTCACCTCACACCCCTCGTCCTAGCCAGACATAAGGCCTGTGCTCGTGCACAGCTGAACTATGAGTGACTTTTGGCCTAAATGTCACACTCAAATGATGATACTCAAACCATGAAGGAAACTTACTCAAACTGAACATAAATGAAACTTAAGACTTACTCAAAAGGATATAAGTGATAAATGATACAAACTTAACTCTTAGCTCTAAAGAATATAAGGATATAAGGATATAACTCCAGGCATATGTCATGTAAGCAGGTGTGTTGCAATTCCTTTCAGAGCTCCTGTCCTCCTCACCGTGTATTGGCTGATCATAACGCCCGCCAAGAGTTTCTGACCTTCACTTGACCAGGAGCCACAGCTCTTTAATAAGCTCAAATGCAATCATGTATAAAAGATTAAAATCATTTTCATAACACAGGTTTTCCTTCTCAGATCTGCCAATATGTTTGCTCCTCCTAATATAGTCTAAAAGCAACCCCAAGCAAAACAATTTGAACTTTCCCCTATCAGTGATCCCTCTAACTAAGTGTGTGTGTGTATGTCTCGTCTGTCTGTGGGTGCACAGAGTGTGCATCTGCTCTCTGAACAGTTTCACTTCTGCAAAAGCATGGCTTGCAGACACATTTCCTGTCAGCCTGCAGTCAGCTTCTCACCCACTGAAGACTTCAGTATAAGAATACAAAAACATTCAAAAACCTTTAAATTATAAATTCAACTCCACAATTTGAAGTGGTTATAACAACCTGTAATAAAGACTAATATAATACCCATATATTTGAACATCTGAATGCCTCTGAATGCAACATCACTATTAACATGAAATGGTAATGATGATTATAAAAATAGCAGCAAATAATAGCAATAAAATATTTCTCCTCTCGATAGACCAGACAAAGCAAAAAGGGCATTTAAAGAGACAGCGCTGTGCAGATGCATATTTGGTAAGTTTTAACATTTATTGTAGTTTTATGAGCCTAAAGTGAACAATAAAGGGATCAATTGATGTGCTGGGTGCGTTTCACATTTCCTATGTCTGGTTTTTGCTATATTACTTTGTCTTTCTTAATAACAAGACTTTCATGTCCGGTTAATCTGGAGATGGAGTCTTTGGTCTTTGGCTTGTTTTGTCCTCGAGTTGTACACTTTGTACAGCCCGAGGACCCCATGTTTTCTTTTTTTTTTTTTTTAAAGGATACACGGCACACCATGCTAAGACATATCACATTTTCAGCTTATAGCTCTTTGGGAATCAAATGCGGCAGTTTGCTGATTTCCGCCTGGTGACTTTCATGTTTATCAGCCTAGGAGTTTACATACTTTCTCCCTGCTGAAGACAATTAACAAGAGCTTATTCATGTGCTCTAATTCCCTTTTTTTGTCTTTGTTTTTTTGTGTGTGTGTCTATTTTTGTCCTAGATGGCCTGGCGCAGCAGGTAGGGGCGAACTCTATGTCTGAGTTGGTCTTTGCTCAAGCAGTCCAGAAATGGCTCAGGTACGCTCCAGATCGTACGGGTGGCGCGCAGGACGCACATCATCCATCCCCATCCCGGAGTAAATAATAAAAAGTGACGTGAAACATAGAAATGTAAATAGGAAACTTTGTCTTTTAATAAAGTATTTTGCAAATGATACATGTCTATTGACCTTTTTTGTTTTTTTGTTTTTTTTCAATAAAAAGCAACTGTGCGAAAGAGGTGGAAAATCAATACCATAGCTTAACAGTGTTTCAATATCAGAATCTGACATTGTTTCAATGTCAACAGTGTTAGAAAATATAACGTAGAATCAATGTCAGGTTTCAACATTGATTCAACATCAAAACCTGACGTTGTTTCAACGTTAAAAATGGGTGCAAGAGTGATGTTGGGTCAAAGTCACACTTCAACGTTGCTTCAATGGCGTCGCCTGATATTGACTCAACATTGTTTCAATGTTTCCTTGCTATCTGGGACGTAATCGGTGTCAGGTGTGTCGTTAATTGTAGGAAGGCAAACAGTTTGTGACCGCTGCGCTGTTATGTCAAGATGATATTGGAATAAAGAACAAAAAGGACAAGATAAGTACTGCTGGAGTTATTGGACTGTTTACTTAATTCATACATACCAGTGACATCGCGTCACCCCCCCCCCCCCGTTAACCTCAGTGGCTTCAAGCATAGGCTTAGCCTCTACAATTAGAGTCACAAACTCGCTTTTCTATGGGGAAAAGTTTATGCCAACTGCGCCGCGGTGTTTTGGGGGCTCGGCGCAAACAGGACAATTAACGTCTGAGTGATCGATCGCCGTGGAGAGCTGAATGCCGTTTGGAAACGTTAGCGTGGAGGGTTCACGAGTAGCGGACAGCTGGAGTATCGGTCTGTCAGCTGACGACGTGGGATTTCTGGCGATTGTTCAGTGGATGTTGGAGAGGACTCAGAATTCTTCATCGGAATCAGCACGGCGCCCAACGCAAGGTATGAGTAGCGCTACTAATAAATGGCCATTTATAAAAAGTGTGCACACTTATTTAAGAAGACGTAATTCCAATGCATTGGTGGTCAAACATAATAAATCTGATTTATAAACAAACTTTTGCATGTGCGCATAAACCCTCAATACTTGGTAAATATTTGAGTTTTGGGACATTTGAACTATGGACACAAATAAAGCTGCTGACAGGCTCCCTGAGCCTGCTGCAGAGTCAGCTGTGCAAAGTAGCAACGCCAGCAAGGCTGGGGCGCATCCAGAAAAGGAAAAACGAGTGGTGAAATTGACTGCTAAGGCACTTGCAGAAAAACTGGACAGACTACAACGTGATAGAAAAGCTAAAGTAAATAAAGCTAATAATTTAAAAGAGAGTATAAGGGTCTCAATGGAAAAAAATGAAACTTCTATGGTTCAAGCATCATTCAATGATTTTGTTGGTTTGTGTAATGAAGCAAAAACAGTTCATGGTTCATTGATGTGTTTGTTACCAGATGATGAAAAAGAAAAGCATGAAACATGGTTTAAAGCGAAAACAATGCATTATGATGAGTTCACTCATGAAGTGAAAGAATGGTTATCAGGTTGCGAACATTTACATTTAAAGGGTGATCATGGTGTTGATGATGGTGTTAAGCCAGAGGACAGTGTTTCAAATGTTGTTGGTAAATCTTCAGTCACTAAAAGCTCATCTAGTGATAAAGTGAGCACCACTTCTTCTGCCAGAATAAAAGCAAAAGCAGAAAAGGCAGCATTGCTCGCTCGTATGGCAGTGCTAAAAGAGAAGCATGCTTTGGAGGAGCAAGAACTAAAGCTAAGGAGGAAACGTGAACAGTTTGAGCTCGAAGCTTTGCTTTCTGCCTCTTCTGCAAAGTTAGCTGTTCTCCAAGCTGCTGAAGTTCAAAGTATATCTAACATATCGTCCAATGCTATGAATTCATATTATGAAAGGGAAATCAGGAAAACGGCTGCTTCAGCCACAGTCAAGCCCAGTACACCAGTCAATGAAGATAAACCTGCAATGCAAATGGTACAGACTGAAAGCAACACATCTGCAAGGATCCTGCCAGAAACAGAAATGAGTGAGCCACAAGCTCAAACGGTCATCACAACACAATTTCACAATGTGGATCCTCCACCGCCCAGGCCGATTCCTACAGCGGGAGAAAGACAGTCGGAGGACATTTGTACCATTTTACAAAGACAAAATGAAATAACTGCAACCCTTGTTCAGCATCAGCGTTCATCATCATTACCATCCAGGAAAATACCTGTATTCGATGGGGATCCTCTTCAATACATGTCTTTCATTAATGCGTTTGAACAAGGAGTGGAAGAAAAGGCCAATATGAAGGACTGCTTGTATTATTTGGAGCAGTTTACAACAGGACAGCCGAGAGAGCTGGTACGCAGTTGTCAACATATGGCTGCAGGACAAGGCTATACACAAGCAAAGCAACTGCTCAAAGAACACTTCGGAAATGAATATAAAATTGCAACTGCTTACATTGAAAAGGCATTATCTTGGCCTGCAATTAAAAATGAAGACGTGAAATCATTGCAAGCATATTCTCTTTTCTTACGTGGGAGTTGTAATGTCATGAAAACATTGCAGTATATGCAGGAACTGGACATGCCAGTGAACATGAAAATCATTTTGTGCAAGTTGCCATATAAAATGAGAGAGAAATGGAGAGCCTTTGCATATGATATATTGGAAACTTCTAAGCACAGAGCTCGGTTTCAAGATTTGGTTGCATTTATTGAAAAGCAGGTGAAAATTCTTTTGGATCCTTTATTTGGGGACATTCAGAATGTAACCTCAACAATCCCTGTCTCAAAGGCTGACAACAGACTGAAGTCACAACCAATCAAACAAACTCAAGGAACAGCTTTGCTGCTACAGTCACACCCATGAACCCGAATAAAACCTACAGCACGGAAAGGCTGATTACCACAACAAACCATGACTTTACAGTAAAGCCATCTTGTGTCTGCTGTACTCAACGACACACATTGGAGGAGTGTCAACAGTTTCAGCGGAAGAAGCACAGAGACAAAATGCTTTTTCTAAAGGAGAAAGGGCTGTGTTTTGGTTGCTTAGGTGCTGGGCACGTAAGCAAGGACTGCGCTAAGCGTTTGACATGTAGGACGTGTGGTAAAGGTCATCCCACTGTCCTCCATATTGATAACAATAATGGTTTAAGTCCAGAATCTTGTGGAGAGCCCTCCTCTTCATAGAATGTAACTCCTGTGAAAACTTGTGGTCATACAGGGGCCGGAAGAGACAGTGGTTTGCTTTCCATTCTGCCAGTTCAAATAAAGTCTGTTAAAGGTAGTCATGTCATGCAGACATATGCTTTTTTAGATCCTGGCAGTTCAGCTAGCTTCTGTTCAGAGCACCTCATGCAAAAGCTAAATCTTGTGGGCAAAAGAACGCACTTCCTGTTACAAACGATGGGTCAAGAAAAGGTCGTCTCTGCCCACTCACTTACTGGTCTTGAAGTTTCTGGTTTAGGCAGCAATGCCTTCTATGAACTTCCAGAAATCCTAACACAGGAAAGGATGCCTGTCACCACAGATAACCTTGTAAAGGAAGAAGATCTGGTCAGGTGGCCATATCTGTCAAAGGTTCAAATTCCCCACATAATGGCTAATGTGGACCTGTTGATTGGATGCAACGCTCCCAAGTTATTGGAACCATGGGAGGTCATTCATAGCCAGGGGAATGGCCCATATGCTGTAAGAACGGCATTGGGTTGGGTCATAAATGGGCCCATGGAGGATGGGAAAAACAACTTGGACAGCGAGCACCCACCAACAGTTGTAAATAGGATATCTGTTTGTAAGCTGGAGGAAATGTTGAAAAGTCAATATAACTATGACTTTAATGAAAAGGTTACAGAGGAAAAGGGTTTGTCAAGGGAAGACCTTAAGTTCATGAAGATCATGGAAAAATCTGCAACAATGGAAGATGGACACCACTGTTTGAAGTTACCTTTTTAAAAGGATAACATAAAGATGCCAAACAATTTCTCCATAGTTAAACAAAGATTGCAAAGTCTAAAACGAAAACTCCTCAACAATGAACGGTTGCATAAAGAATATAAAAGCTTTATGAACGAGATGATAAGTAATGGATATGCAGAGCAAATACCTTCACAGCAGCTCTCTTGCGAAAATGGTCAGAAGTGGTACATTCCTCATCACGCAGTCTACCATCCCAGAAAACGATCTATAAGAATTGTATTTGACTGTGGGGCATCATTCCAGGGGACATCATTAAACAAGCAGCTCTTACAGGGTCCTAATCTCACAAGTACATTGCTTGGGGTTTTGCTTAGATTTCGACAGGATCGAGTCGCATTTATGGGTGACATAAAGGCAATGTTTTATCAAGTTAAAGTTGCCAAAGAGGACAGAGACTTTCTGCGTTTTTTGTGGTGGCCAGATGGAGATCTGAGCAAGGACATAATTGAGTTTCGCATGACTGTTCATCTGTTCGGTGCAGTATCTTCCCCGAGCTGTGCCAGTTTCACTTTGAGAAAAACGGCTGAGGACAACCAAACTGAATTCCTAGACAAGGTATGTGAAACAATAAAAGAGAACTTCTATGTGGACGACTGTTTAAAGAGTGTGGCCTCCACCTCAGATGCTGTTGATTTGGTCAAAGATCTTTCATCACTTTGTCAGAGGGGAGGATTTACACCGACCAAGTGGGTTAGTAACAATCGCACCCTGTTGCAAAGTATCTCAGAGGAGCAAAGGGCTAAAGACTTGAAAGAATTAAATCTTGACAGAGACAAACTTCCGGTGGAAAGAGCTCTGGATATGTATCTGAAGAGAAGATGGGAACAGGCTCAGTACAGCTCAGATCTTTTTTGGAAACGATGCATACTCGAATACCTGCCTTTGTTACAGGAGAGACAAAAATGGAACCAAAAGAAGAAGAATCTAAAACCTGGAGATATAGTCATTATAATGGATTCCTCTGCACCGTGTGGTTCCTGGCTACTTGGAAGAGTTCAGGAAACCATTCATGACAAAAATGGACTTGTAAGATCTGTACGTTTAAAAACAAAGACTAATATTCTAGAAAGACCTGTAACTAAACTTTGCTTGTTACATGAGACTGTAACCTAAAAGTGCTCTATTACTTATGTTTATTCATGTGAATGTATACGTCTAAAGTAGACTGTATTAGTGGCTCCTTATTTTCTTTGTGATTAGAATTGCCATGTCTGATAGCCATTGGAATTAGGGGCCGGGGTGTAGGAGCCATTTTGGGTTAATACCTTATGTGGCCGCTAGAGGTCCCCTTTTTCTGTTTTGTTGACGTAAAGGTATTTAAGGTAGATGCACGTAATCGGCGTCAGGTGTGTCGTTAATTGTACGAAGGCAAACAGTTTGTGACCGCTGCGCTGTTATGTCAAGATGATATTGGAATAAAGAACAAAAAGGACAAGATAAATACTGCTGGAGTTATTGGACTGTTTACTTAATTCATACATACCAGTGACATCGCGTCACCCCCCCCGTTAACGACCACCTCAGTGGCTTCAAGCGTAGGCTTAGCCTCTACATTATCATTACTTTTCCTAAAACATTCATTCGCTTCCTCTTCTTAGAGTTTAACTCGTCTGTTTCTCTCTGTGAGCTGTCTTGACACACCACAGGCACACATATTTCCTGTTTCTGCAGACTAATCGAACTCTTTTGTTTATCTTTGTATTCATAGTCTATAAACCCTCTTTAATTCTACTAAATCTTGATCTAAAACCAACACCTTTATGTCACGCTCACACTTCTAAATAGAGCCCTTTCAGCCATCAGGAATCATCACACACTCTGCCTTTTCTCTCAAACTTCCACTTGTTCCCTCACTCTACTATGAACCTTTGTAGTGTTATTATTACTTTTTATTTTTTATTTTTGTGCAGATCACACCCATTCACTCAAAACCTACTACTCACAGCATTCACACAGTCAAAATCACTCAAAATATGCTTCCATACGAGTATTTCAGACATGCTTTTCAAGATATATAGAGGTCACTCACTGTACATCCACAGTAATGAATTCAAACTCTATTTATACAATTGTAGTGAGCAAAACCAGCATCTCCATGCGCGTCACCGCTCCTCATTAGCTTGGTAGTGTCCACATATTTATTTAATTCAGCTTCTCAATCTTGTAGCTTTAGCTGTTGTATACAGGGTGTGGCTCATTAGTTGTTAGTATAGGTTTGCTCTTCACCTTAACAAAGTCTCATCTAAGATGACAGGTTTACAAGCCGGTCAAGTGTCTCTATGCACCTGATTAGTGTAGTTATTTTCCTTATTTTCTTCATCTCATATATCATTGTACTGAGTTTGAGCAAACCTTAAGCTTGATTTAGACTACTTTTAACAATCATTCACCTCATATCATACCTGACTGAGGTGCCTCTTCTTATTAATAGTATGTCATTATTAATGTTATCATTGTATTGTTTTTCCTTTTTTATAACAGCAAGAGTATATTACAATACACTACTTTACCAGTAATATACAATAGTATATTAGTTTATATTTTATTATGTATCCATCACGGGTCTGTGTGAATCTGCAGCTTCACACCTTCCCAAGCTGGAGACATTTTCCTTGGCTGAACAATGACACAGCCGTAATATACCTTATGCATTTCTCTTTTTATTTGATATATTTTCGTGTGAATCATCCGGTTTCATGCATGGTTGTCTTCCCAATTTGTTTCATTTGTACCAATTTACAGGTTGTTATCCTTCCTATTATCTCCTATTATCATGCTTATCACTAGATAAGCTCTGATTTAATTTAAGTTAACCTTAATTTAACCTTTTGATTTTTCCACTTCATTCCACTTTCCATGCTTTAAAATATTACAACTCTTGTGTACGCTTTGTTTTCTTTTTAGCTTCCTTTTCAGTATTTATTTCTG
The DNA here is from genome assembly GCF_001858045.2 of Oreochromis niloticus. Classification (NCBI taxonomy): domain Eukaryota; kingdom Metazoa; phylum Chordata; class Actinopteri; order Cichliformes; family Cichlidae; genus Oreochromis; species Oreochromis niloticus. The sequence goes on along the minus strand of NW_020328952.1, from coordinate 7,426 downwards.
CTTGGAGGGTTTCTTATAATTTAGTCAATGCATTTTCCCTCCCACGTGGGACATTTAGGTTTTCTTTGGATTTCTCCATCTATATGCACTAATTTGTCCGGCACCTGGACATTTCTTTTCTAACCACTGCTCGTCAGCAGTGAGTTACCCATTTTAATCCTCTTAATTTTAATACTTTACAACTACACAACTGCGGCACCTTCTCTGGCACGAGAATCGAGAGAGGTAGTTGACACGGCCTTCTACTTTCAAGCTATTCTTGAAAGTGGTGTCAGCTTTACGTGATAAAACACGACCTTTTTCTCTCTTTTCACCAGTACTTGGGTGGCCAACAGTAAACAAAATAGTGGAATAGTTCAGCCTCCTTATTGTGCTGTAGAAGGCCGTATCAACTACCTCTCTCGATTCTCATGCCAGAGAAGGTGCCGCAGTTGTGTAGCTGTAAAGTATTAAAATTAAAAGGATTAAAATGGGTAACGAAGCTTCAAAACTCACTGCTGACGAGCAGTGGTTAGAGAAAAAATGTCCAGGCGCCGGACAAATTAGTGCATGTAGATGAGCAGTGCCCTGCGGCCGTGCCTGCGGCCGTGCCCTGCAGGCGCGGCCGTGCAGTGCACTGCGGCACGGCCGGGCCCTGTGGCCGTGCCGTGCACTGCGGCGCGGCCGGGCCCTGCGGCCGTGCACTGCGGCGCGGCCGGGCAGGGCGACCGGGCCCAGCCGGCCTGTAGCAGCGCAGTGCCCTGTAGCAGTGCAGTGCAGTGCAGTGCCGTGCCCTGTGGCAGTGCAGTGCAGTGCAGTGCCCTGTAGCAGTGCAGTGCAGTGCCCTGTAGCAGTGCAGTGCAGTGAAGTGCCCTGTAGCACTGCAGTGCCCTGTAGCAGTGCAGTGCAGTGCCCTGTAGCAGTGCAGTGCAGTGCCCTGTCGCAGTGCAGTGCAGTGCCCTGTCGCAGTGCAGTGCAGTGCCCTGTCGCAGTGCAGTGCCCTGTGGCAGTGCAGTGCCCTGTAGCAGTGCAGTGCCCTGTGGCAGTGCAGTGGCCTGTGGCAGTGCAGTGCCCTGTAGCAGTGCAGTGCCCTGTGGCAGTGCAGTGCCCTGTAGCAGTGCAGTGCAGTGCCCTGTGGCAGTGCAGTGCAGTGCAGTGCCCTGTGGCAGTGCAGTGCAGTGCAGTGCGGTGCCCTGTAGCAGTGCAATGCCCTGTAGCAGTGCAGTGCATGCCCTTTAGCAGTGCAGTGCCCTGTGGCAGTATCACTGCAGTGCCCTGTAGCAGTGAAGTGCAGTGCTATCGTGCAGTGCAGTGCCCTGTAGCAGTGCAGTGCCCTGTAGCAGTGCAGTGCCGTGCAGTGCCCTGTAGCAGTGCAGTGCAGTGAAGTGCCCTGTAGCACTGCAGTGCCCTGTAGCAGTGAAGTGCAGTGTCTACTTGCAGTGCAGTGCCCTGTAGCAGTGCAGTGCAGTGCCCTGTAGCAGTGCAGTGCAGTGCAGTGCCCTGTTACAGTGCAGTGCAGTGCAGTGCAGTGCCCTGTAGCAGTGCAGTGCAGTGCAGTGCCCTGTAACAGTGCAGTGCAGTGCAGTGCAGTGCCCTGTAGCAGTGCAGTGCAGTGCAGTGCAGTGCCCTGTAGCAGTGCAGTGCAGTGCAGTGCCCTGTAGCAGTTCAGTGCAGTGCAGTGCCCTGTGCAGTGCAGTGACGTGCCCTGTAGCACTGCAGTGCCCTGTAGCAGTGAAGTGCAGTGTCTACTTGCAGTGCAGTGCCCTGTAGCAGTGCAGTGCAGTGCCCTGTAGCAGTGCAGTGCAGTGCAGTGCCCTGTTACAGTGCAGTGCAGTGCAGTGCAGTGCCCTGTAGCAGTGCAGTGCAGTGCAGTGCCCTGTAACAGTGCAGTGCAGTGCAGTGCAGTGCCCTGTAGCAGTGCAGTGCAGTGCAGTGCAGTGCCCTGTAGCAGTGCAGTGCAGTGCAGTGCCCTGTAGCAGTTCAGTGCAGTGCAGTGCCCTGTGCAGTGCAGTGACGTGCCCTGTAGCAGTGCAGTGACCTGTAGCAGTGCAGTGCAGTGCAGTGCAGTGCCCTGTGCAGTGCAGTGCCGTGCCCTGTAGCAGTGCAGTGACCTGTAGCAGTGCAGTGCAGTGCCCTGTAGCAGTGCAGTGCAGTGCCCTGTAGCAGTGCAGTGCCCTGTGGCAGGGCAGGGCAGTGCCTTCTTGCAGTGCAGTGCCCTGTAGCAGTGCAGTGCCCTGTAGCAGTGCAGTGCCCTGTAGCAGTGCAGTGCAGTGCCCTGTAGCAGTGCAGTGCCCTTTGGCAGGGCAGTGCGTGCCCTGTAGCAGTGCAATGCAGTGCAGTGCATTGCCCTGTAGCAGTGCAGTGCAGTGCCCTGTGCAGTGCAGTGCCCTGTAGCAGTGCAGTGCAGTGCCCTTCAGCAGTGCAGTGCCCTGTAGCAGGGCAGTGCAGTGCAATGTAGCAGTGCCCTGTAGCAGGGCAGTGCAGTGCAGTGCCCTGTAGCAGTGCAGTGCAGTGCCCTGTAGCAGTGCAGTGCAGTGAAATGCCCTGTAGCACTGCAGTGCCCTGTAGCAGTGCAGTGCAGTGTCCTGTAGCAGTGCAGTGCAATGCAGTGCCCTGTAGCAGTGCAGTGCCCTGTAGCAGTGCAGTGCAGTGCAGTGCCCTGTAGCAGTGCAGTGCAGTGCAGTGCCCTGTCGCAGTGCAGTGCAGTGCCGTGCCCTGTAGCAGTGCAGTGCCCTGGACAGCTACATATTCAACCAGGCGTCCCAATACCCTCCGGCCCCGCATAAACTCCTGCTGGAAGCTCAGGTGAGCCCATCCAGCACTCTGCAGCTCCCACGCTGCCGCCTGCCTCATCCGCTGGGGGTTCTGGAGAGCCAGGTCAGCACTTCTTCATTTCCGCCGGAGGGTCCTAGGGACCTCGTCAGCCTTCGGTCTCCACCGGAGGTTCCAAGGGATCGATCCAGCCAGCAATGCCACCATCTACGGCTTCCACGCCGTCGCCTCTAGCGCCTCCGCCTGTGGCTTCCACGCCGTCGCCCCCAGCGCCTCAACATCGCCGGCCGCCTTCCAGGCCACTGGCTGGGCATCATCGCCGTCATGGGCAACCTCCGGACCTGCTCAGTTTCCGCTGTTGCCTTCCGCGCGGCCGGCCTCCGGATCTCCTTGGCCTGCGTCGCTGCCTCTGCCTTCCGCGTGGCCGGCCTCCGGACCAGCTCTGTCACCTGTGCCATTCCCCAGGTCGACCCCCTGAACTGAACTGCTTTAGACCCCTTTGTTGCTGTCCTCCGGGTCGGTCTCCTGAACGGTTTTCAAACTGTGACCCAAACTCCAATGTTTCTTTGGATTTTTCATTTTTGATCTCTTGGTGCTCCTGTTTTGTTCCGAGCCCTCTGTCTTGGCCCGCCCTGGTTGGGTTGTTTTCTGTTTTCGTTTGTTCTGTCTGGAGCCAGCCCTTAAGGGGGGGCTCCAGACAGAAGTGTTTTGAGTTTCCTGTGTTTTTTGTCGCTCTGTATTGTGAATTATGTTCTCATTATTGGTCTTCTGTTACTCCCTTGAGTCTAGTTTCTTGTGTTCCATGCTTAGGATTTCCCTCTATGTAATATTTATCATCTCTAGTCTTTTGGTTCTTAGACTTCTCTGCCTTATGCTTATGTCTCTGTGTTTCTTAGTTGCTCTGTCTCCACCGTGTCAAGTTCGCATCTCAGTGTTATACTTCCTGTTTTTTTTTTGAAGGTCTGTGTCTCATGTGAGTGTATCCTACTTTGCTTCCTTGTCTCGTCAGTTCTGATTTCCCCCAGCTGTGCTCTCCTTCTGTGTCTCATTCCCTCGTTATTCCCCAGTGTATTTAAGCCCTGCGTTTCTCTGTGTCAGTGTTGCGTCGTCCCTCAGAGCTGTGTGATTTTTCTCCCCTGTGTCTCCTTGTGCTTGTGTTTTCCCAGTTTAGTTTTGTATTGTTATTTGTGTCCTACCACGCCAGGAATAAAGCTGTGATTTTTGTGTTCAACCCTCGTGTCTGAGAGCCTGCATTTTGGGTCCAACTCCTGCCTGCCACACAGCGATACTTGACAGAACGACGCGACCAGACATGGACCCAGTGGCACTCAACCCATCAGAAGATCTGTGCCAGGACATTATTTACTCTGTGGAGAAACTCCTTCAACTCTGGCTTGAACATGAGGGGAGGGTGTTTCATTGCGCTGTGGAAACAAAGCTGCAGTCTTTAATTTCCGCTCTTCCTTGGCTACTAGGTGTGCCCCACCTGCTTGAACAGGATTTAATCCTAAATGAGCTCCACATTCATCCCCCAGCTGCTACTGCTCACCTGCCCGACTGGCCGGACGTGGAGCTGCCCGGCCCATCGGAGCTGTCATCAAAAGGGAAGCAGCGATCACGCTGCCGACGCCCATCACCACAGCCGGACCCCGAGACTTCTGAGTTGCCGGCTGTGGTGAGTGAAAGAGACAATAATCAAGAGTTTCCTGACTTAGAGACAGTTTATTCCGAGACCGTGTTTTTTTTTAGTTAACTGCCCAGCCTGAAGCTCAGTTAGCTGCCCAGCCTGAAGCTCAGTCTCTGGTGTTTCCCGCAGCTCAGTCATCTACTCCGCCACTAGCTCCATTTTCACCTCAGCTATCACTTCATCATTAACTCAGCCTGCTATTCAGCCTCCTATATTGCCATTAGCCCAGTCTGCTAATCAGTGTTCAGCTCAACCTTTAGTTCGGCCACTTATGCAATCCATAGCTCAATTACCTGTTCAGTCCATCACTCATTTGCCTATTCTTTCCATAGCTCACTTACCTGTTCAGTCCATCGCTCATTTGCCTATTCAGTTCCTCGTAGCAGCTCAGTCGCCTTCAGCTCATTCTGCCGCTCAGTCGCCCTTACCTCTATCATCTACTCAGCTACCAGCTCCACTTTCACCACAACCATTTTCACAACCTCTTTTGCAGCCAGTAGCTCAGCCGTCGGCCCCGCTACTTGTAGCTCAGCCATTAGCTCTGTCATCAGCAGCTCCGTTTGCACCTGTATTATTAGCGCAGTGCCCTGTAGCAGTGCAGTGCAGTGCCCTGTAGCAGTGCAGTGCCCTGTAGCAGTGCCGTGCCCTGTAGCAGTGCCCTGTAGCAGTGCAGTGCAGTGCCCTGTAGCAGTGCAGTGCCCTGTAGCAGTGCAGGGCAGTGCCCTGTAGCAGTGCAGTGCCCTGTAGCAGAGCAGTGCAGTGCCCCGTAGCAGTGCAGTGCAGTGCAGTGCCCTGTAGCAGTGCAGTGCCGTGCAGTGCCCTGTAGCAGTGCAGTGCCGTGCAGTGCCCTGTAGCAGTGCAGTGCCCTGTAGATTTGACATGCAGTGCCCTGTAGCAGTGAAGTGCAGTGCACTGTAGCAGTGCAGTGTAGTGCCCTGTAGCAGTGCATTGCCCTCTGGCAGGGCAGTGCCGTGCCCTGTAGCAGTGCAGTGCTCTGTAGAAACGCAGTGCACTGCCCTTTAGCAGTGCAGTGCCATGCCCTGTAGTAGTGGAGTGCAATGCCATGCCCTGTAGCAGTGCAGTGCAGTGCAGTGCCCTGTAGCAGTGCAGTGTCCTGTAGCAGTGCAGTGCCGTACCCTGTAGCAGTTCAGTGCAGTGCAGTGCCCTGTAGCAGTGCAGTGCCGTGCCCTGTAGCAGTGCAGTGTAGTGCCCTGTGGCAGGGCAGTGCCGCGCATTGCCCTGTAGCAGTGCAGTGCCGTGCCCTGTAGCAGTGCAGTGCAGTGCAGTGCAGTGCCCTGTAGCAGTGCAGTGCCCTGTAGCAGTGCAGTGCCCTGTAGCAATGCAGTGCCCTGTAGTAGAGCAGTGCAGTGCAGTGCCCTGTAGCAGTGCAGTGCAGTGCCCTGTAGCAGTGCAGTGCAGTGCCCTGTAGCAATGCAGTGCAGTGCCCTGTAGCAGTGCAGTGCAGTGCCCTGTAGCAGTGCAGTGCAGTGCCCTGTAGCAATGCAGTGCCCTGTAGTAGAGCAGTGCAGTGCAGTGCCCTGTAGCAGTGCAGTGCAGTGCAGTGCAGTGCCCTGTAGCAGTGCAGTGCCGTGCAGTGCCCTGTAGCAGTGCAGTGTCGTGTCCTGTAGCAGTGCAGTGCAGTGCAGTGCCCTGTAGCAGTGCAGTGCCCTGTAGCAGTGCCGTGCCCTTGACAGCTACACATTCAGCCAGGGGTCCCAATACCCTCTGGCCCTGCATAAGCTCCTGCTGGAAGCTCAGGTGAGCCCATCCAGCACTCTGCAGCTCCCACGCCGCCGCCTGCCTCATCCACTGGGGGTTCTGGAGAGCCAGGCCAGCACGTCCTTGTCTCTGCTGGAGGGTCTGAGGGGCCCGTTCAGCAGCCTGTTTCCGCAGGGGGTTCTGGAGAGCCCAGCCAGCACCTCTTCGTTTCCGCCGGAGGGGCCAAGGGATCTATCCAGCCAGCAGTGCCACCATCTACGGCTTCCACGCCGTTGCCTCTAGCGCCTCCGCCTGTGGCTTCCACGCCGTCGCCCCCAGCGCCTCAACATCGCCGGCCGCCTTCAAGGCCACTGGCTGGGCATCATTGCCGTCATGGGCGACCTCCGGACCTGCTCAGTTTCCGCCGCTGCCTTCCGCGCGGCCGGCCTCCGGACCAGCTCTGTCACCTGTGCCATTCCCCGGGTCGACCCCCTGAACTGAACTGCTTTAGACCCCTTTGTTGCTGTCCTCCGGGTCGGTCTCCTGAACGGTTTTCAAACTGTGACCCAAACTCCAATGTTTCTTGTGGATTTTTCATTTTTGATCTCTTGTGTCCTACCACACCAGCAATAAAGCTGTGATTTTTGTGTTCAACCCTCGTGTCTGAGAGCCTGCATTTTGGGTCCAACTCCTGCCTGCCACACAGCGATACTTGACAGAACGACGCGACCAGACATGGACCCAGTGGCACTCAACCCATCAGAAGATCTGTGCCAGGACATTATTTACTCTGTGGAGAAACTCCTTCAACTCTGGCTTGAACATGAGGGGAGGGAGTTTCATTGCGCTGTGGAAACAAAGCTGCAGTCTTTAATTTCCGCTCTTCCTTGGCTACTAGGTGTGCCCCACCTGCTTGAACAGGATTTAATCCTAAATGAGCTCCACATTCATCCCCCAGCTGCTACTGCTCACCTGCCCGACTGGCCGGACGTGGAGCTGCCCGGCCCATCGGAGCTGTCATCAAAAGGGAAGCAGCGATCACGCCGCCGACGCCCATCACCACAGCCGGACCCCGAGACTTCTGAGTTGCCGGCTGTGGTGAGTGAAAGAGACAATAATCAAGAGTTTCCTGACTTAGAGACAGTTTATTCCGAGACCGTGTTTTTTTTTAGTTAGCTGCCCAGCCTGAAGCTCAGTTAGCTGCCCAGCCTGAAGCTCAGTCTCTGGTGTTTCCCGCAGCTCAGTCATCTACTCCGCCACTAGCTCCATTTTCACCTCAGCTATCACTTC
>NW_020328951.1:0-23990 GCF_001858045.2 Oreochromis niloticus | reverse complement strand
TCCGGAGGCACAACGTTCCACTAACGTTCGACCAACGTTCCCCCAACGTTCCGGAGTCACAACGTTCCACCAACGTTCCACCAACGTTTCCCCAACGTTCCGGAGGCACAACGATCCACCAACGTTCCACCAACGTTCTACCAACGTTCCAGAGTCACAATGTTCCACCAACATTCCACCAACGTTCCACCAACGTTCCCCAACATTCCGGAGTCACAATGTTCCACCAACGTTCCACCAACGTTCCACCAACGTTCCACCAACGTTCCAGAGTCACAATGTTCCACCAACGTTCCACCAACGTTCCCCCAACATTCCCCCAATGTTCCCCCAACGTTCCCCAACGTTCCGGACTCCCAACGTTCCACCAACGTTCCCCCAATGTTCCCCCAACGTTCCACAACGTTCCGGAGTCCCAAGTTCCACCAACGATCCATCAACGTCCCACCAACGTTCCACCAACGTTCCACCAACGTTCCACCAACGTTCCCCCAACATTCCGGAGTCACAACATTCCACCAACGTCCCCCCAACGTTCCAACAAAGTGCCCTCAACATTCCGGAGTTACAACACACCACAAATGTTCCACCAACGTTCCCCCAAAGTTCCGGAGTCACAACATTCCGCCGACATTACAGCAGAGAAACGAGTCTAGAACTGCCATTTGAAATCACAGCAGAATCATCATTCTGGTTTTGATATTTGACATCACAACAGAGAGGCGAGTCTGGCATTGATATTTGACATCACAGCAGAGAGGTGAGTCTGGTATTCCTATTTGTCATCACAGGAGAGAGACGAGTCTGGAATTGATTTTTGACATCACAGCAGAGAGACGAGTCTGGAATTGCTATATGACATTAGAGCAGAGTGACGAGTCTTGTATTGATATTTGACATCACGTCAGAGAGGTCACAACATTCCAACATTCTTCCAACGTTCCACCAACGTTCCACCAATTTTCTGCAGTCACAACATACGACAAATGTTCCACCAACGTTCCACCAACGTTCCGGAGTCAGGACATTCCCCCCAAGTTCCCCAATGTTCCGGAGTCACAACGTTCCATCAACGTTCCACCAACGTTCCCGCAAGATTACGTAGTCACAGTGTTCCACCAACGTTCCACCAATGTTCCACCAATGTTCCCCCAACATTCTGGAGTCACAGTGTTCCACCAATGTACCACCAATGTTCCCCCAACGTTCCCCAAAATTCCGGAGTCCCAACGTTCCACAAACGTTCCCCCAACGTTCCCCCAACGTTCCGGAGTCACAATGTTCCACCAACGTTCCACCAACGTTCCCCCAACGTTCCGGAGTCACAATGTTCCACCAACGTTCCACCAACGTTCCACCAGCATTCCCTCAATGCTCCCCCAAGGTTCCCCAATGTTCCGGAGTCCCAACGTTTCCCCAACGTTCCGGAGGCACAACGTTCCACCAACGTTCCCCCAACATTCCGGAGTCACAACGTTCCACCAACGTTCCCCCAACGTTCCCCCAACGTTCCCCCAACGTTCCGGAGTCACAATGTTCCACCAAAATTCGACCAACGTTCCACCAACGTTCCCCCAACGTCCCCCAACGTTCCGGAGTCACAATGTTCCACCAATGTTCCACCAACGTTCCACCAACGTTCCACCAACGTTCCATCAACGTTCCCCCAACATTCCCTCAATGTTCCCCCAACGTTCCCCAACGTTCCGGAGTCAAAATGTTCCACCAACGCTCCACCAACGTTCCATCAACGTTCCCCCAAGGTTCCGGAGTCACAATGTTCCACCAACGTTCCACCAACGTTTCCCCAACGTTCCACCAACGTTCCACCAACGTTCCGGAGTCACAATGTTCCACCAACGTTCCACCAACATTTCCCCAAAGTTCCGGAGGCACAATGTTCCACCAACGTTCCACCAACGTTCTACCAACGTTCCGGAGTCACAATGTTCCACCAACGTTCCACCAACGTTCCCCCAACATTCCCCCAATGTTCCCCAAATGTTCACCAACGTTCCGGAGTTCCAGCTTTCCACCAACGTTCCACCAACGTTCCCCCAACGTTCCGGAGTCACAATGTTCCACCAACGTTCGACCAACGTTCGACCAATGTACCCCTAACAATCCGGAGTCACAATGTTCCACCAACGTTCCCCCAACGTTCCCCCGACATTCCCCCAATGTTCCCCCAACGTTCCACCAACATTCCGGAGTCCCAACGTTCCACCAACGTTCACTCAACGTTCCACCAACTTTCCCCCAACATTCCGGAGTCACAATGTTCCACCAACGTTCCACCAACGTTCCACCAACGTTCCCCAATGTTCCCCCAATGTTCCCCCATCATTCCGGAGTCACAACATTCCACCAACGTCCCCCCAACGTTCCAACAAAGTGCCCTCAACATTCCGGGGTCACAACATTCCACCGGCGTTCCACCAACATTCTCCCAACGTTCCACCAACGTTCCCCAAAAGTTCTGCAGTCACAATATACCACAAATGTTCCAACAACGTTCCCCCAAAGTTCCGGAGTCACAACATTTCCCCGACATTACAGCAGAGAAACGAGTCTAGAATTGCTATTTGAAATCACAGCAGAATCATGATTCTGGTTTTGATATTTGACATCACAGCAGAGACGCGAGTCTGGCATTGATATTTGACATCACAGCAGAGAGGTGAGTCTGGTATTCCTATTTGTCATCACAGGAGAGAGAAGAGTCTGGAATTTATTTTTGACATCACAGCAGAGAGACGAGTCTGGAATTGATTTTTGACATCACAGCAGAAAGACGAGTCTGGCATTGATATGTGACATCACAGTAGAGTGACGAGTCTGGTATTGATATTTGACATCACGTCCGAGACACGCCCTGTGCTCGGCGATAGCTCATACTTCACGTCAGACACACCCCGCGTGAGTGGCGATTGCTGATAAGTTATGTCACAGACACGCCCAACTATTGGCGATTGCTTATACGTCACAGAACAAACACGGCCTGCGAGTGGCGATTACTGATAAGTCACATCACAGTCACGCCCTGACATTGGCGATCTCTAATAAATCACGTCACAGACACGCCCGGCGAGCGGCGATTGCTGATAAGTCACAAAACAGTCACGCCCTGACATTGGCGATCGCTAATACGTCACGTCAGAGACACGCCCTGTGATCGGCGATCACTCATACTTCACGTCAGACACACCCCGTGTGAGCTATTTGACATCACAGCAGAGAGACGGGTTTGGTATTGATATTTGACATCACAGGAGAGAGACGAGTCTGGAATTGATTTTTGACGTCACAGCAGAGTGACGAGTCTGGTATTGATATTTGACATCAAAGCAGAGAGACAAGTCTTGTATTGATATTTGACATCACAGCCGAGAATCTACTCTGGCATTGATATGTGAAATCACAGTAGAGGGTCGAGTCTGGAATTAATTGTTGACATCACAACAGAGAGACGAGTCTAGAATTGCTATTTGAAATGACAGCAGAATCATGATTCTGGTTTTGATATTTGACATCACAGCAGAGATGCATGTCTGGCATTGGTATTTGACATCACTGCAGAGAGGTGAGTCTGGTATTGATATGTGACATCAAAGCAGGGAATCTATTTTGGCATTGCTATTTGACATCACAGGAGAGAGACGAGTCTGGAATTGATTTTTGACATCACAGAAAAGAGACAAGTCTTGTATTGATATTTGACATCACGTCAGAGACACGCCCTGTGCTCGGCGATAGCTCATACTTCACCTCAGACAAACCCCGTGTGAGTGGAGATTGCTGATAAGTTATGTCACATCACAGTCACGCCCTGACATTAGCGATCTGTAGTAAGTCAAGTCACAGACACGCCCGGCGAGCGGGGATTGCTGATAAGTCACAAAACAGTCACGCCCTGACATTGGCGATCGCTAATACGTCACGTCACAGACACGCCCGGCGAGCGGGGATTGCTGATAAGTCACGTCAGAGACACGCCCAACTATTGGCGATTGCTCATACGTCACATAACAAACACGGCCTGCGAGTGGCGATTGCTGATAAGTCACAAAACAGTCACGCCCTGACATTGGCGATCGCTAATACGTCACGTCACAGACACGCCCGGCGAGCGGCGATTGCTGATAAGTTATGTCACAGACACGCCCAACTATGGTCGATTGCTCATACGTCACATGACAAACACGCCCGGCGAGTGGCGATTGCTGATAAGTTATGTCACAGTCACGCCCTGACATTGGCGATCGCTAATACGTCACATCACAGACACGCCCGGCGAGCGGCGATTGCTGATAAGTCACGTCAGAGACACGCCCTGTGATCGGCGATCACTCATACTTCACGTCAGACACACCCCGTGTGAGCTATTTGACACCACATCAGAGAGACGGGTTTGGTATTGATATTTGACATCACAGCCGAGAATCTACTCTGGCATTGATATGTGACATCACAGTAGAGAGTCGAGTCTGGAATTAATTGTTGACATCACAGCAGAGAGACGAGTCTAGAATTGCTATTTGAAATCACAGCAGAATCATGATTCTGGTTTTGACATTTGACATCACAGCAGAGACGCGAGTCTGGCATTGATATTTGACATCACAGCAGAGAGGTGAGTCTGGTATTGCTATTTGACATCAAAGCAGAGATACAAGTCTTGTATTGATATTTGACATCACGTCCGAGACACGCCCTGTGCTCGGCGATAGCTCATACTTCACGTCAGCCACACCCCGCGTGAGTGGCGATTGCTGATAAGTTATGTCACAGACACGCCCAACTATTGGCGATTGCTCATACGTCACAGAACAAACACGGCCTGCGAGTGGCGATTACTGATAAGTCACATCACAGTCATGCCCTGACATTGGCGATCTCGAATAAATCACGTCACAGACACGCCCGGCGAGCGGCGATTGCTGATAAGTCACAAAACAGTCACGCCCTGACGTTGGTCGAGCGGCGATTGCTGATAGGTCATGTCAGAGACACGCCCTGTGATCGGCGATCACTCATAATTCACATCGGACACACCTCGTGTGAGCAGCCATTGCTGATAAGTTATGTCACAGACACGCCCAACTACTGGCGATTGCTCATACGTCACATAACAAGCACGGCCTGCGAATGGCGACTGCTGATAAGTCACATCACAGTCACGCCCTGACATTGGCGATCGCTAATACGTCACGTCACAGACACGCCCGGCCAGCGGCGATTGCTGATAACTCACAAAACAGTCACGTCCTGACATTGGTGATAGCTAATACGTCACGTTACAGACACGCCCGGCGAGCGGCGATTGCTGATAAGTCACGTCAGAGACACGCCCTGTGATCGGCGATCACTCATACTTCACGTCAGACACACCCCGTGTGAGCTATTTGACATCACAGCAGAGAGACGGGTTTGGTATTGATATTTGACATCACAGCCGAGAATCTACTCTGGCATTGATATGTGACATCACAGTAGAGAGTCGAGTCTGGAATTAATTGTTGACATCACAGCAGAGATTCATGTCTGGCATTGATATTTGACATCACAGCAGAGAGGTGAGTCTGGTATTGATATGTGACATCACAGCAGGGAATCTATTTTGGCATTGCTATTTGACATCACAGGAGAGAGAGGAGTCTGGAATTGATTTTTGACATCACAGCAGAGAGACAAGTCTTGTATTGATATTTGACATCACGTCAGAGACACGCCCTGTGCTCGGCGATAGCTCAGACTTCACGTCAGACAAACCCCGTGTGAGTGGCGATTGCTGATAAGTTATGTCACATTACAGTCACGCCCTGACATTAGCGATCGCTAATAAGTCACGTCACATACGGCGAGCGGGAGGAAGTACGTCAGAGACACGCCACTAGCGATGCTCAAGTCACGACCCCTGCGAGTGGCGATATAAGTCACGTCACAGACACGCCGGCGAGCGGCGATTGCTGATAAGTCACATCAGAGACACGCCCTGTGATCGGCGATCACTCATACTTCACGTCGGACACACCTCGTGTGAGCAGCCATTGCTGATAAGTTATGTCACAGACACGCCCAACTACTGGCGATTGCTCATACGTCACATAACAATTACGGCCTGCAATCGCGATTGCTGACAAGTCACAACACAGTCACGCCCTGACATTGGCGATCGTTAATACGTCACGTCACAGACACGCCCGGCGAGCGGCGATTGCTGATAACTCACAAAACACTCACGTACTGACATTGGCGATAGCTAATACGTCACATTACAGACACGCCTGGCGAGCGGCGATTGCTGATAAGTCACGTCAGAGACACGCCTGTCATCGGCGATCACTCATACTTCACGTCAGACACACCCGTGTGAGCTATTTGACATCACAGCAGAGAGACGGTCTGGTATTGATATTTGACGTCACAGCAGAGTGACGAGTCTGGTATTGATATTTGACATCACGTCCGACACACCCTGTGCTCGGCGATAGCTCATACTTCACGTCAGACACACCCCGCGTGAGTGGCGATTGCTGATAAGTTATGTCACAGACACGCCCAACTATTGGCGATTGCTCATACGTCACATAACAAACACGGCCTGCGAGTGGCGATTACTGATAAGTCACATCACAGTCACGCCCTGACATTGGCGATCTCTAATAAATCACGTCACAGACACGCCCGGCGAGCGGCGATTGCTGATGAGTCACAAAACAGTCACGCCCTGATATTGGCGATCTCTAATAAGTCACGTCACAGACACGCCCGGCGAGCGGCGATTGCTGATAAGTCACGTCAGAGACACGCCCTGTGATCGGCGATCACTCATACTTCACGTCAGACACACCCCGTGTGAGCTATTTGACATCACAGCAGAGAGACGGGTTTGGTATTGATATTTGACATCACAGGAGAGAGACGAGTCTGGAATTGATTTTTGACGTCACAGCAGAGTGACGAGTCTGGTATTGATATTTGACATCACAGCCGAGAATCTACTCTGGCATTGACATGTGACATCACAGTAGAGGGTCGAGTCTGGAATTAATTGTTGACACCACAGCAGAGAGACGAGTCTAGAATTGCTATTTGAAATGACAGCAGAATCATGATTCTGGTTTTGATATTTGACATCACAGCAGAGACGCGAGTCTGGCATTGATATTTGACATCACAGCAGAGAGGTGAGTCTGGAATTGATTTTTGACGTCACAGCAGAGTGACGAGTCATGTATTGATATTTGACATCACGTCCGAGACGCCCTGTGCTCGGCGATAGCTCATACTTCACGTCAAACACACCCCGAGTGAGTGGCGATTGCTGATAAGTTATGTCACAGACACGCCCAACTATTGGCGATTGCTCATACGTCACATAACAAACACGGCCTGCGAGTGGCGATTACAGATAAGTCACATCACAGTCACGCCACGATATTGGCGATCTCTAATAAATCACGTCACAGACACACCCGGGGAGCGGCGATTGCTGATAAGTCACAAAACAGTCACGCCCTGACATTGGTGATCGCTAATACGTCACGTCACAGACACGCCCGGCGAGCCGGGATTGCTGATAAGTCACACAACAGTCACGCCCTGACACTGGCGATCTCTAATAAGTCACGTCACAGACACGCTCGGCGAGCGGCGATTGCTGATAAGTCACGTCAGAGACACGCCCTGTGATCGGCGATCACTCATACTTCACGTCGGACACACCTCGTGTGAGCAGCCATTGCTGATAAGTTATGTCACAGACACGCCCAACTACTGGCGATTGCTCATATGTCACATAACAAGCACGGCCTGTGAGTGGCGATTGCTGATAAGTCACAAAACAGTCACGCCCTGACATTGGCGATCGCTAATACGTCACGTCACAGACACGCCCGGCGAGCGGCGATTGCTGATAAGTCACGTCAGAGACACGCCCTGTGATCGGCGATCACTCATACTCCACGTCAGACACACCCCGTGTGAGCTATTTGACATCACAGCAGAGAGACGGGTTTGGTATTGATATTTGACATCACAGCCGAGAATCTACTCTGGCATTGATATGTGACATCACAGCAGAGAGACGAGTCTGGAATTGATTTCTGACGTCACAGCAGTGAGACGAGTCTGGAATTGCTATTTGACATCACAGCAGAGTGACGAGTCTTGTATTGATATTTGACATCACGTCCGAGACACGCCCTGTGCTCGGCGATAGCTCATACTTCACGTCAGACACACCCCGCATGAGTGGCGACTGCTGATAAGTTATGTCACAGACACGCCCAACTATTGGCAATTGCTCATACGTCACAGAACAAACACGGCCTGCTAGTGGCGATTACTGATAAGTCACATCACAGTCACGACCTGACATTGGCGATCTCTAATAAATCACGTCACAGACACGCCCGGCAAGCGGCGATTGCTGATAAGTCACGTCAGAGACACGCCCTGTGATCGGCGATCACTCATACTTCACGTCAGACACACCCCGTGTAAGCTGTTTGACATCACAGCAGAGAGACGAGTCTGGAATTGATTTTTGACGTCACAGCAGAGTGACGAGTCTGGTATTGATATTTGACATCAAAGCAGAGAGACAAGTCTTGTATTGATATTTGACATCACAGCCGAGAATCTACTCTGGCATTGATATGTGAAATCACAGTAGAGGGTCGAGTCTGGAATTAATTGTTGACATCACAACAGAGAGACGAGTCTAGAATTGCTATTTGAAATGACAGCAGAATCATGATTCTGGTTTTGATATTTGACATCACAGCAGAGATGCATGTCTGGCATTGGTATTTGACATCACTGCAGAGAGGTGAGTCTGGTATTGATATGTGACATCACAGCAGGGAATCTATTTTGGCATTGCTATTTGACATCACAGGAGAGAGACTAGTCTGGAATTGATTTTTGACATCACGTCAGAGACACGCCCTGTGCTCGGCGATAGCTCATACTTCACGTCAGACAAACCCCGTGTGAGTGGAGATTGCTGATAAGTTATGTCACATCACAGTCACGCCCTGACATTAGCGATCTGTAATAAGTCAAGTCACAGACACGCCCGGCGAGCGGGGATTGCTGATAAGTCACAAAACAGTCACGCCCTGACATTGGCGATCGCTAATACGTCACGTCACAGACACGCCCGGCGAGCGGGGATTGCTGATAAGTCACGTCAGAGACACGCCCAACTATTGGCGATTGCTCATACGTCACATAACAAACACGGCCTGCGAGTGGCGATTGCTGATAAGTCACAAAACAGTCACGCCCTGACATTGGCGATCGCTAATACGTCACGTCACAGACACGCCCGGCGAGCGGCGATTGCTGATAAGTTATGTCACAGACACGCCCAACTATGGTCGATTGCTCATACGTCACATGACAAACACGCCCGGCGAGTGGCGATTGCTGATAAGTTATGTCACAGTCACGCCCTGACATTGGCGATCGCTAATACGTCACGTCACAGACACGCCCGGCGAGCGGCGATTGCTGATAAGTCACGTCAGAGACACGCCCTGTGATCGGCGATCACTCATACTTCACGTCAGACACACCCCGTGTGAGCTATTTGACATCACATCAGAGAGACGGGTTTGGTATTGATATTTGACATCACAGCCGAGAATCTACTCTGGCATTGATATGTGACATCACAGTAGAGAGTCGAGTCTGGAATTAATTGTTGACATCACAGCAGAGATTCATGTCTGGCATTGATATTTGACATCACAGCAGAGAGGTGAGTCTGGTATTGATATGTGACATCACAGCAGGGAATCTATTTTGGCATTGCTATTTGACATCACAGGAGAGAGAGGAGTCTGGAATTGATTTTTGACATCACAGCAGAGAGACAAGTCTTGTATTGATATTTGACATCACGTCAGAGACACGCCCTGTGCTCGGCGATAGCTCATACTTCACGTCAGACAAACCCCGTGTGAGTGGCGATTGCTGATAAGTTATGTCACATTACAGTCACGCCCTGACATTAGCGATCGCTAATAAGTCACGTCACAGACACGCTCGGCGAGCGGCGATTGCTGATAAGTCACGTCAGAGACACGCCCAACTATTGGCGATTGCTCATACGTCACATAACAAAAACGGCCTGCGAGTGGCGATTGCTGATAAGTCACATCACAGTCACGCCCTGACATTGGCGATCGCTAATACGTCACGTCACAGACACGCCCGGCGAGCGGCAACTGCTGATAAGTTATGTCACAGACACACCCAACTATGGGCGATTGCTCATACGTCACATAACAAACACGGCCTGCGAGTGGCGATTACTGATAAGTCACGTCACAGACACGCCCGGCGAGCGGCGATTGCTGATAAGTCACGTCAGAGACACGCCCTGTGATCGGCGATCACTCATACTTCACGTCGGACACACCTCGTGTGAGCAGCCATTGCTGAAAAGTTATGTCACAGACACGCCCAACTACTGGCGATTGCTCATACGTCACATAACAATTACGGCCTGCCAATCGCGATTGCTGACAAGTCACAACACAGTCACGCCCTGATATTGGCGATCGTTAATACGTCACGTCACAGACACGCCCGGCGAGCGGCGATTGCTGATAACTCACAAAACACTCACGTACTGACATTGGCGATAGCTAATACGTCACATTACAGACACGCCTGGCGAGCGGCGATTGCAGATAAGTCACGTCAGAGACACGCCCTGTCATCGGCGATCACTCATACTTCACGTCAGACACACCCCGTGTGAGCTATTTGACATCACAGCAGAGAGACGGGTCTGGTATTGATATTTGACGTCACAGCAGAGTGACGAGTCTGGTATTGATATTTGACATCACGTCCGACACACCCTGTGCTCGGCGATAGCTCATACTTCACGTCAGACACACCCCGAGTGAGTGGCGATTGCTGATAAGTTATGTCACAGACACGCCCAACTATTGGCGATTGCTCATACGTCACATAACAAACACGGCCTGCGAGTGGCGATTACTGATAAGTCACATCACAGTCACGCCCTGACATTGGCGATCTCTAATAAATCACGTCACAGACACGCCCGGCGAGCGGCGATTGCTGATAAGTCACGTCAGAGACACGCCCTGTGATCGGCGATCACTCATACTTCACGTCAGACACACCCCGTGTGAGCTATTTGACATCACAGCAGAGAGACGGGTTTGGTATTGATATTTGACATCACAGTAGAGGGTCGAGTCTGGAATTAATTGTTGACACCACAGCAGAGAGACGAGTCTAGAATTGCTATTTGAAATGACAGCAGAATCATGATTCTGGTTTTGATATTTGACATCACAGCAGAGACGCGAGTCTGGCATTGATATTTGACATCACAGCAGAGAGGTGAGTCTGGAATTGATTTTTGACGTCACAGCAGAGTGACGAGTCATGTATTGATATTTGACATCACGTCAGAGACACGCCCTGTGCTCGGCGATAGCTCATACTTCACGTCAAACACACCCCGAGTGAGTGGCGATTGCTGATAAGTTATGTCACAGACACGCCCAACTATTGGCGATTGCTCATACGTCACATAACAAACACGGCCTGCGAGTGGCGATTACAGATAAGTCACATCACAGTCACGCCACGATATTGGCGATCTCTAATAAATCACGTCACAGACACACCCGGGGAGCGGCGATTGCTGATAAGTCACAAAACAGTCACGCCACGATATTGGCGATCTCTAATAAATCACGTCACAGACACGCCCAGCGAGCGGCGATTGCTAGGAAGTCACGTCAGAGACACGCCCTGTGATCGGCGATCACTCATACTTCACGTCAGACACACCCTGTGTGAGCTATTTGACATCACAGCAGAGAGACAGGTTTGGCATTGATATGTGACATCACAGTAGAGAGTCGAGTCTGGAATTAATTGTTGACATCACGTCAGAGACACGCCCTGTGCTCGGCGATAGCTCATACTTCACGTCAGACAAACCCCGTGTGAGTGGCGATTGCTGATAAGTTATGTCACAGACATGACCAACTATTGGCGATTGCTCATACGTCACATAACAAACACGGCCTGCGAGTGAAGATTGCTGATAGGTCACATCACAGTCACGCCCTGAAAATGGCGATTGCTAATAAGTCACGTCACAGACATGCCCGGCGAGCGCTGATTGCAGATAAGTCACAAAACAGTCACGCCGTGACATTGGCGATCGCTAATACGTCACGCCACAGACACGCCCGGCGAGCGTCGATTGCTGATAAGTCACAAAACAGTCAACCCCTTACACTGGCGATCGCTAATACGTCACGCCACAGACACGCCCGGCGAGCGGCGATTGCTGATAAGTCACAAAACAGTCAACCCCTTACACTGGCGATCGCTAATACGTCACGTCACAGACACGCCCGGCGAGCGTCGATTGCTGATAAGTCACAAAACAGTCACGCCCTGACATTGGCGATCGCTAATACGTCACGTTACAGACACGCCCGGCGAGCGGCGATTGCTGATAAGTCACGTCAGAGACACGCCCTGTGATGGGCGATCACTCATACTTCACGTCAGACACACCCCGTGTGAGTGGCGATTGCTGATAAGTTATGTCACAGACACGCCCAACTACTGGCGATTGCTCATACGTCACATAACAAACACGGCCTGCGAGCGGCGATTGCTGATAAGTCACAAAACAGTTACGCCCTGACATTGGCGATCGCTAATACGTCATGTCACAGACACGCCCGGCGAGCGGCGATGGCTGATAAGTCACGTAAGAGACACGCCCTGTGATCGGCGATAACTCATACTTCACGTCAGACACACCTCGTGTGAGCAGCAATTGCTGATAAGTTATGTCACAGACACGCCCTGACATTGGCGATCGTTAATACGTCACGTCACAGACACGCCCGGCGAGCGGCGATTGCTGATAACTCACAAAACACTCACGTCCTGACATTGGCGATAGCTAACACGTCACGTTACAGACAAGCCTGGCGAGCGGCGATTGCTGATAAGTCACGTCAGACACACCCTGTGTGAGCTATTTGACATCACAGCAGAGAGACGGGTTTGGCATTGATATGTGACATCACAGCAGAGAGACGAGTCTTGTATTGATATTTGACATCACGTCAGAGACACGCCCTGTGCTCGGCGATAGCTCATGCTTCTCGTCAGACAAACCCCGTGTGAGTGGAGATTGCTGATAAGTTATGTCACATCACAGTCACGCCCTGACATTAGCGATCTCTAATAAGTCAAGTCACAGACACGCCAGGCTAGCGGCGATTGCTGATAAGTCACAAAACACTCACGTCCTGACATTGGCGATAGCTAACACGTCTCGTTAAAGACACGCCCTATGATCGGCGATCACTCATACTTCACGTCAGACACACCCTGTGTGAGCTATTTGACATCACAGCAGAGAGACAGGTTTGGCATAATGGACATCAATAAGTGACATCACAGCAGAGAGACGAGTCTTGTATTGATATTTGACATCACGTCAGAGACACGCCCTGTGCTCGGCGATAGCTCATACTTCACGTCAGACAAACCCCGTGTGAGTGGCGATTGCTGATAAGTTATGTCACAGACATGACCAACTATTGGCGATTGCTCATACGTCACATAACAAACACGGCCTGCGAGTGAAGATTGCTGATAGGTCACATCACAGTCACGCCCTGAAAATGGCGATTGCTAATAAGTCACGTCACAGACATGCCCGGTGAGCGCTGATTGCAGATAAGTCACAAAACAGTCACGCCGTGACATTGGCGATCGCTAATACGTCACGCCACAGACACGCCCGGCGTGCGGCGATTGCTGATAAGTCACGTCAGAGACACGCCCTGTGATCGGTGATCACTCAAACTTCACGTCAGACACACCCCGTGTGAGCAGCCATTGCTGATAAGTTATGTCACAGACACGCCCAACTACTGGCGATTGCTCATACGTCACATAACAAACACGGCCTGCGAGTGGCGATTGCTGATAAGTCACAAAACAGTCACGCCCTGACATTGGCGATCGTTAATACGTCACCTCACAGACACGCCCGGGGAGCGGCGATTGCTGATAAGTCACAAAACAGTCACGCCATGACATTGGCGATTGCTAATACGTCACGTCACAGACACGCCAGGCGAGCGGCGATTGCTGATACGTTATGTCAAAGACACGCCCAGCTATTGGCGATTGCTCATATGTCACATAACAAACACGGCCTGCGAGTGGCGATGCTGATAAGTCACATCACAGTCACGCCCTGACATTGGCGATCGCTAATACGTCACGTCACAGACACGCCCGGCGAGCGGCGATTGCTGATAAGTTATGTCAAAGACACGGCCAGCTATTGGCGATTGCTCATACGTCACAGACACGCCCGGCGAGCGCTGATGGTGAAAAGTCACAAAACAGTCACGCCCTGACATTGGCGATCGCTAATACGTCACGTCACAGACACGCCCAGCGAGCGGCGATTGCTGATAAGTCACAAAACAGTCAACCCCTTACATTGGCGATCGCTAATACGTCACGTCAGAGACACGCCGGCGAGCGGCGATTGCTAGGAAGTCACGTCAGAGACACGCCCTGTGATCGGCGATCACTCATACTTCACGTCGGACAAACCCCGTGTGAGTGGCGATTGCTGATAAGTCACAAAACAGTCAACCCCTTACATTGGCGATCGCTAATACGTCACGTCAGAGACACGCCCGGCGAGCGGCGATTGCTTTGAAGTCACGTCAGAGACACGCCCTGTGATCGGCGATCACTCATACTTCACGTCGGACACACCTCGTGTGAGCAGCGATTGCTGTTAAGTTATGTCACGGACACGCCCAACTACTGGCGATTGCTCATACGTCACATAACAAACACGGGCTGCGAGTGGCGATTGCTGATAAGTCACAAAACAGTCACCCCTGACATTGGCGATCGTTAATACGTCACGTCACAGACACGCCCGGCGAGCGGCGATTGCTGATAAGTACCGTCAGAGACACGCCCTGTGATCGGCGATCACTCATACTTCACGTCAGACACACCCTGTGTGAGCTATTTGACATCACAGCAGAGAGACAGGTTTGGCATTGATATGTGACATCACAGTAGAGAGAGAAGTCTAGAATTGCTATTTGAAATCACAGCAGAGACACGCCCTGTGCTCGGCGATAGCTCATACTTCACGTCAGACAAACCCCGTGTGAGTGGCGATTGCTGATAAGTCACAAAACAGTCAACCCCTTACATTGGCGATCGCTAATACGTCACGTCACAGACACGCCCGGCGAGCGGCGATTGCTGATAAGTTATGTCAAAGACACGCCCAGCTATTGGCGATTGCTCATACGTCACATAACAAACACGGCCTGCGAGTAGCGATTGCTGATAAGTCACATCACAGTCACACCGTGACATTGGCGATCGCTAATACGTCACGTCACAGACACGCTCGGCGAGCGGCGATTGCTGATAAGTTATGTCAAAGACACGCCCAACTAATGGCGATTGCTCATACAGGCCGTAACAAACACGGCCTGCGAGTGAAGATTGCTGATAAGTCACAAACAGTCACGCCCTGACATTGGCGATCACTAATACGTCACGTCACAGACACGCCCGGCGAGCAGCGATTGCTGATAAGTCACGTCAGAGACACGCCCTGTGCTCGGTGATAGCTCATACTTCACGTCGGACAGACCTTGTGTGAGTGGCGATTGCTGATAAGTTATGTCACAGTCACGCCCTGACATTGGCGATCGCTAATACGTCACGTCACAGACACGCCCGGCGAGCGGCGATGGCTGATAAGTCACGTGAGAGACACGCCCTATGATCGGCGATCACTCATACATCACGTCAGACACACCCCGTGTGAGATTGATATCAGTGTGCAGGAGCCCAGGAACACATCCAAGACCTGAAACACAAGGAGAGTGGAAAGAAAGCGCTGTGAAATCTGGAGGGAACCTCCAGGTTTCCACGCCAGCTGTGATGGATGCTTACAAGCGGGTGAGATGGATATCAGAGTGCAGGAGCCCAGGAACAGATCCAAGACTTGAAACACAAGGAGAGTGGAAAGAAAGCGCTGTGAAATCTGGAGGGAACCTCCAGCTTTCCACGCCTGCTGTGATGGATGATTACAAGCGGGTGAAATGGATATCAGAGTGCAGGAGCCCAGGAACACATCCAAGACCTGAAACACAAGGAGAGCGGAAAGAAAGCGCTGTGAAATCTGGAGGGAACCTCCAGGTTTCCACGCCAGCTGTGATGGATGCTTACAAGCGGGTGAGATGGATATCAGAGTGCAGGAGCCCAGGAACAGATCCAAGACTTGAAACACAAGGAGAGTGAAAGAAAGCGCTGTGAAATCTGGAGGGAACCTCTAGCTTTCCACGCCAGCTGTGATGGATGCTTACAAGCGGGTGAGATGGATATGAGAGTGCAGGAGCCCAGGAACAGTTCCAAGACCTGAAACACAAGGAGAGTGGAAAGAAAGCTTGTGAAATCTGGAGGATCCTACAGGTTTTCAACGCCTGCTGTGATGGATGCTTACAAGCGGTGAGATGGATATCAGAGTGCAGGAGCCCAGGAACAGATCCAAGACTGAAACAAAGAGAAAAAAGCGTGAATCTGGAGGAACTCAGTTTCCAGCAGCTGTGATGGATGCTTACAAGGGTGAGATGGATATCAGAGTGCAGGAGCCAGGAACAGTCCAAGACCTGAACATAGGATTGGAAAGAAAGCGTTGTGAAATCTGGAGGGAACCTCCACGTTTCCACGCCTGCTGTGATGGATACTGATAGGTTAGTAGCTTAAACCTATTCGCTGGAACGTTAAAGGCAATGTAATAACACAGCAAGCAAGACACGAAGTAGGCAAAGTTCTTTGGGTTACTCATGCATGAGGGAGGCCTGCCTGGAGCCAAGTGTCGTTCCACCTACTTGACCTCCATCAGACTCTCAGCCAGGTTCCCCACAGCACTCCTTTTATTGCGGTTACTTGAATATGCATAGGGTCATTAACATATGATGTATACATACACACAAAGAGTACCTTGCCTGTGGTTTTGTAAGTGCGTGTGTGTGTGCGTGTGCGTGTGTGTGTGTGTGTGTGTGAGAGCTGCTGACCAAAAGGGTCATAAAGCAGGAACAACATCCTAGGTCATAAAGAGGGTAACCTCCCCACACCCAATCTATGGTTCACCCTAGATAACACAGTGAAGCCATACAAAGGACAGGAAGTTTTACCACATCAAACAGACCTTCACAAGGATGTTGCCTGTGATAAAACACTACAGCCCCCCACTCAGAACCTCGAGAATCTGGGGAGGGGAGAACAAAAGAATTCCTTTCAACACACAGTTAAAGTACAAATGGTAAGAATAAAAATGACAAACATTCAACAATTCACTCTAACAGATACTTACAAGCGGGTGAGATGGATATCAGAGTGCAGGAGCCCAGGAACAGATCCAAGACCTGAAACACAAGGGGATTGGAAAGAAAGCGCTGTGAAATCTGGAGGGAACCTCCAGGTTTCCACGCCAGCTGTGATGGATGCTTACAAGTGGGTGAGATGGATATCAGAGTGCAGGAGCCCAGGAACAGATCCAAGACCTGAAACACAAGGAGATTGGAAACAAAGCTTTGTGAAATCTGGAGGGAACCTCCAGGTTTCCACGCCTGCTGTGATGGATGCTTACAAGCGGGTGAGATGGATATCAGAGTGCAGGAGCCCAGGAACAGATCCAAGACCTGAAACACAAGGAGATTGGAAACAAAAGACTGTTGATGAAATAAATACAGTGCAGGAGAGGAACCTAACAAAGGAAAAACGGTTTAAACCTCCAGGCCGCCGCTGTGATGGATGCTTACAAGCGGGTGAGATGGATATCAGAGTGCAGGAGCCCAGGAACATCCAAGACCTGAACACAAGGAGATGGAAAGAAAGCGTTGTGAAATCTGGAGGGAACCTCCAGGTTTCCACGCCGCTGTGATGGATGCTTACAAGCGGGTGAGATGGATATCAGAGTGCAGGAGCCCAGGAACAATCCAAGACCTGAAACACAAGGAGATGGAAAGAAAGCGTTGTGAAATCTGGAGGGAACCTCCAGGTTTCCACGCCGCTGTGATGGATGCTTACAAGCGGGTGAGATGGATATCAGAGTGCAGGAGCCCAGGAACAATCCAAGACCTGAAACACAAGGAGATGGAAAGAAAGCGTTGTGAAATCTGGAGGGAACCTCCAGGTTTCCACGCCTGCTGTGATGGATGCTTACAAGCGGGTGAGATGGATATCAGAGTGCAGGAGCCCAGGAACAATCCAAGACCTGAACACAAGGAGAGTGGAAAGAAAGCGTTGTGAAATCTGGAGGGAACCTCCAGGTTTCCACGCCGCTGTGATGGATGCTTACAAGCGGGTGAGATGGATATCAGAGTGCAGGAGCCCAGGAACAGTCCAAGACCTGAAACACAAGGAGATTGGAAAGAAAGCGTTGTGAAATCTGGAGGGAACCTCCAGGTTTCCACGCCGCTGTGATGGATGCTTACAAGCGGGTGAGATGGATATCAGAGTGCAGGAGCCCAGGAACAGATCCAAGACCTGAAACACAAGGAGATTGGAAAGAAAGCGTTGTGAAATCTGGAGGGAACCTCCAGGTTTCCACGCCTGCTGTGATGGATGCTTACAAGCGGGTGAGATGGATATCAGAGTGCAGGAGCCCAGGAACAGATCCAAGACCTGAACATAAGGAGATGGAAAGAAAGCGTTGTGAAATCTGGAGGGAACCTCCAGGTTTCCACGCCGCTGTGATGGATGCTTACAAGCGGGTGAGATGGATATCAGAGTGCAGGAGCCCAGGAACAGTCCAAGACCTGAAACACAAGGAGATTGGAAAGAAAGCGTTGTGAAATCTGGAGGGAACCTCCAGGTTTCCACGCCGCTGTGATGGATGCTTACAAGCGGGTGAGATGGATATCAGAGTGCAGGAGCCCAGGAACAATCCAAGACCTGAAACACAAGGAGATGGAAAGAAAGCGTTGTGAAATCTGGAGGGAACCTCCAGGTTTCCACGCCGCTGTGATGGATGCTTACAAGCGGGTGAGATGGATATCAGAGTGCAGGAGCCCAGGAACAGTCCAAGACCTGAAACACAAGGAGATGGAAAGAAAGCGTTGTGAAATCTGGAGGGAACCTCCAGGTTTCCACGCCTGCTGTGATGGATGCTTACAAGCGGGTGAGATGGATATCAGAGTGCAGGAGCCCAGGAACAGATCCAAGACCTGAAACAAAGGAGATTGGAAAGAAAGCGTTGTGAAATCTGGAGGGAACCTCCAGGTTTCCACGCCTGCTGTGATGGATGCTTACAAGCGGGTGAGATGGATATCAGAGTGCAGGAGCCCAGGAACAGTCCAAGACCTGAAACATAAGGAGATTGGAAAGAAAGCGTTGTGAAATCTGGAGGGAACCTCCAGGTTTCCACGCCGCTGTGATGGATGCTTACAAGCGGGTGAGATGGATATCAGAGTGCAGGAGCCCAGGAACAGTCCAAGACCTGAAACACAAGGAGAGTGGAAAGAAAGCGTTGTGAAATCTGGAGGGAACCTCCAGGTTTCCACGCCGCTGTGATGGATGCTTACAAGCGGGTGAGATGGATATCAGAGTGCAGGAGCCCAGGAACAGGTCCAAGACCTGAAACACAAGGAGATTGGAAAGAAAGCGTTGTGAAATCTGGAGGGAACCTCCAGGTTTCCACGCCTGCTGTGATGGATGCTTACAAGCGGTGAGATGGATATCAGAGTGCAGGAGCCCAGGAACAGGTCCAAGACCTGAAACACAAGGAGATTGGAAAGAAAGCGTTGTGAAATCTGGAGGGAACCTCCAGGTTTCCACGCCTGCTGTGATGGATGCTTACAAGCGGGTGAGATGGATATCAGAGTGCAGGAGCCCAGGAACAGATCCAAGACCTGAAACATAAGGAGAGTGGAAAGAAAGCGTTGTGAAATCTGGAGGGAACCTCCAGGTTTCCACGCCGCTGTGATGGATGCTTACAAGCGGGTGAGATGGATATCAGAGTGCAGGAGCCCAGGAACAGATCCAAGACCTGAAACACAAGGAGATGGAAAGAAAGCGTTGTGAAATCTGGAGGGAACCTCCAGGTTTCCACGCCGCTGTGATGGATGCTTACAAGCGGGTGAGATGGATATCAGAGTGCAGGAGCCCAGGAACAGATCCAAGACCTGAAACACAAGGAGATTGGAAAGAAAGCGTTGTGAAATCTGGAGGGAACCTCCAGGTTTCCACGCCTGCTGTGATGGATGCTTACAAGCGGGTGAGATGGATATCAGAGTGCAGGAGCCCAGGAACAGATCCAAGACCTGAAACACAAGGAGATTGGAAAGAAAGCGTTGTGAAATCTGGAGGGAACCTCCAGGTTTCCACGCCGCTGTGATGGATGCTTACAAGCGGGTGAGATGGATATCAGAGTGCAGGAGCCCAGGAACAGGTCCAAGACCTGAAACACAAGGAGATTGGAAAGAAAGCGTTGTGAAATCTGGAGGGAACCTCCAGGTTTCCACGCCGCTGTGATGGATGCTTACAAGCGGGTGAGATGGATATCAGAGTGCAGGAGCCCAGGAACAGTCCAAGACCTGAAACACAAGGAGATGGAAAGAAAGCGTTGTGAAATCTGGAGGGAACCTCCAGGTTTCCACGCCGCTGTGATGGATGCTTACAAGCGGGTGAGATGGATATCAGAGTGCAGGAGCCCAGGAACAGTCCAAGACCTGAAACACAAGGAGATTGGAAAGAAAGCGTTGTGAAATCTGGAGGGAACCTCCAGGTTTCCACGCCGCTGTGATGGATGCTTACAAGCGGGTGAGATGGATATCAGAGTGCAGGAGCCCAGGAACAGGTCCAAGACCTGAAACACAAGGAGATTGGAAAGAAAGCGTTGTGAAATCTGGAGGGAACCTCCAGGTTTCCACGCCTGCTGTGATGGATGCTTACAAGCGGGTGAGATGGATATCAGAGTGCAGGAGCCCAGGAACAGTCCAAGACCTGAAACACAAGGAGATGGAAAGAAAGCGTTGTGAAATCTGGAGGGAACCTCCAGGTTTCCACGCCGCTGTGATGGATGCTTACAAGCGGGTGAGATGGATATCAGAGTGCAGGAGCCCAGGAACAGGTCCAAGACCTGAAACACAAGGAGATGGAAAGAAAGCGTTGTGAAATCTGGAGGGAACCTCCAGGTTTCCACGCCTGCTGTGATGGATGCTTACAAGCGGGTGAGATGGATATCAGAGTGCAGGAGCCCAGGAACAGATCCAAGACCTGAAACAAAGGAGATGGAAAGAAAGCGTTGTGAAATCTGGAGGGAACCTCCAGGTTTCCACGCCTGCTGTGATGGATGCTTACAAGCGGGTGAGATGGATATCAGAGTGCAGGAGCCCAGGAACAGTCCAAGACCTGAAACACAAGGAGATTGGAAAGAAAGCGTTGTGAAATCTGGAGGGAACCTCCAGGTTTCCACGCCTGCTGTGATGGATGCTTACAAGCGGGTGAGATGGATATCAGAGTGCAGGAGCCCAGGAACAGTCCAAGACCTGAAACACAAGGAGATTGGAAAGAAAGCGTTGTGAAATCTGGAGGGAACCTCCAGGTTTCCACGCCGCTGTGATGGATGCTTACAAGCGGGTGAGATGGATATCAGAGTGCAGGAGCCCAGGAACAGATCCAAGACCTGAAACAAAGGAGATTGGAAAGAAAGCGTTGTGAAATCTGGAGGGAACCTCCAGGTTTCCACGCCGCTGTGATGGATGCTTACAAGCGGGTGAGATGGATATCAGAGTGCAGGAGCCCAGGAACAGTCCAAGACCTGAAACACAAGGAGATTGGAAAGAAAGCGTTGTGAAATCTGGAGGAACCTCCAGGTTTCCACGCCGCTGTGATGGATGCTTACAAGCGGGTGAGATGGATATCAGAGTGCAGGAGCCCAGGAACAGATCCAAGACCTGAAACACAAGGAGATGGAAAGAAAGCGTTGTGAAATCTGGAGGGAACCTCCAGGTTTCCACGCCGCTGTGATGGATGCTTACAAGCGGGTGAGATGGATATCAGAGTGCAGGAGCCCAGGAACAGATCCAAGACCTGAAACACAAGGAGATGGAAAGAAAGCGTTGTGAAATCTGGAGGGAACCTCCAGGTTTCCACGCCTGCTGTGATGGATGCTTACAAGCGGGTGAGATGGATATCAGAGTGCAGGAGCCCAGGAACAGATCCAAGACCTGAACACAAGGAGATTGGAAAGAAAGCGTTGTGAAATCTGGAGGGAACCTCCAGGTTTCCACGCCTGCTGTGATGGATGCTTACAAGCGGGTGAGATGGATATCAGAGTGCAGGAGCCCAGGAACAGGTCCAAGACCTGAAACACAAGGAGATGGAAAGAAAGCGTTGTGAAATCTGGAGGGAACCTCCAGGTTTCCACGCCGCTGTGATGGATGCTTACAAGCGGGTGAGATGGATATCAGAGTGCAGGAGCCCAGGAACAGTCCAAGACCTGAAACATAAGGAGATGGAAAGAAAGCGTTGTGAAATCTGGAGGGAACCTCCAGGTTTCCACGCCGCTGTGATGGATGCTTACAAGCGGGTGAGATGGATATCAGAGTGCAGGAGCCCAGGAACAGATCCAAGACCTGAAACACAAGGAGAGTGGAAAGAAAGCGTTGTGAAATCTGGAGGGAACCTCCAGGTTTCCACGCCGCTGTGATGGATGCTTACAAGCGGGTGAGATGGATATCAGAGTGCAGGAGCCCAGGAACAGGTCCAAGACCTGAAACATAAGGAGATTGGAAAGAAAGCGTTGTGAAATCTGGAGGGAACCTCCAGGTTTCCACGCCTGCTGTGATGGATGCTTACAAGCGGGTGAGATGGATATCAGAGTGCAGGAGCCCAGGAACAGGTCCAAGACCTGAAACACAAGGAGATTGGAAAGAAAGCGTTGTGAAATCTGGAGGAACCTCCAGGTTTCCACGCCGCTGTGATGGATGCTTACAAGCGGGTGAGATGGATATCAGAGTGCAGGAGCCCAGGAACAGATCCAAGACCTGAAACAAAGGAGATTGGAAGAAAGCGTTGTGAAATCTGGAGGGAACCTCCAGGTTTCCACGCCTGCTGTGATGGATGCTTACAAGCGGGTGAGATGGATATCAGAGTGCAGGAGCCCAGGAACAGATCCAAGACCTGAACACAAGGAGATGGAAAAAAGCGTTGTGAAATCTGGAGGGAACCTCCAGGTTTCCACGCCTGCTGTGATGGATGCTTACAAGCGGGTGAGATGGATATCAGAGTGCAGGAGCCCAGGAACAGATCCAAGACCTGAAACACAAGGAGATTGGAAAAAGCGTTTGTGAAATCTGGAGGGAACCTCCAGGTTTCCACGCCTGCTGTGATGGATGCTTACAAGCGGGTGAGATGGATATCAGAGTGCAGGAGCCCAGGAACAGATCCAAGACCTGAACATAAGGAGTGGAAAGAAAGCGTTGTGAAATCTGGAGGGAACCTCCAGGTTTCCACGCCGCTGTGATGGATGCTTACAAGCGGGTGAGATGGATATCAGAGTGCAGGAGCCAGGAACAGGTCCAAGACCTGAAACATAAGGAGATTGGAAAGAAAGCGTTGTGAAATCTGGAGGAACCTCAGGTTTCCACGCCTGCTGTGATGGATGCTTACAAGCGGGTGAGATGGATATCAGAGTGCAGGAGCCCAGGAACAGATCCAAGACCTGAAACACAAGGAGATGGAAAAAGCGTTGTGAAATCTGGAGGAACCTCCAGGTTTCCACGCCGGCTGTGATGGATGCTTACAAGCGGTGAGATGGATATCAGAGTGCAGGAGCCCAGGAAAAGTCCAAGACCTGAAACAAGGAGATTGGAAAGAAAGCGTTG